>NC_086445.1:17396422-17696422 GCF_028390025.1 Pseudophryne corroboree | reverse complement strand
AAACAGTACTACACTCTTAGCGCCCTCAGATTTGTTTTATATATATATATATATATATATATATATATATACTGTATATATATATACTGTATATATTAATATAAGTTGTATCTTTCAGATCCAAATACAGCAAAGTCCAGTGAAGCAGCGACGGTGCCCCTGCTGGTTGGTTTGGGTATTGGTGTCAGTTTCGTGACACGCTGATTCTATAACGGTGGTTCTGATCCACGCTGGATAGAGATGTAGGTGGCTGCATCGTAGTGGAGGTCCCGCAGCAGTAATCCACCGAATGGGACGGCTTCTATCTTCTGATACATAATAAAGATTTCTGCATAACGTTCATTTGTCGGAGCTTATTTCCTCCTCTTCCTCATAGCTGTAACACAAGGAAATATTATACTAGAAGATAAATGTGTGGTAGTGATTGTAAGTAACACGTTACTAACATTACAGCACAAATAGCTGAATTCAGTTGTTTTTTTGTTTTTACCGTGGCCGCCACTGGAGAGCGCCCAGTGGCAGTAATTCAATTGTTCTACTATTCGGGCGCCGGGCAGCCGCGGAGAGCACATTTTTCCTCGCAGCCTCCTGAGGTGTGAGTAAAAATGTGTCCAAACCCAGCGTTTTGGGCATCCAAATGGGCATTTGGATGCCCAAAACAGGAGTTTAGACGGGTTTAGCTGTTTTACGCGACTAAACCCTGTCTGTCTGGGCGCGATGTGCGTGGGCAACCAAACAACAGGATTTTTAGACTACCAAAACAATTGAATTGCCCCCAAAGAGTGAATGAGAAAGGAGCATATTTATGAAATTTCAATTTTGTATTCAATTTTAAATTTGAATCGAATCGACATTCTTTTTCACTCATCAATCCCACATTTACTACGATGTGATTATGACTAGTGATTTTCTCTTCGGTTTAGGACAGGGATGGGGAACCTTCGGCCCTCCAGCTGTTGTTGAACTACACATATCAGCATGCCTTGCTACAGTTTTGCTATTTCGCCATGCTAATACTATTGCAGGGCATGCTGGGATGTGTAGTTAAACAACAGCTGGAGGGCCGAAGGTTCCCCATCCCTGGTTTAGGATATCAATTTCAGAAACACCTATAAAATCAAATACAAAATCAAATAACAAATAAAAAAAGTCCTCATTTATTGCTATTGCTCCGAATACTGTATATCACATGCTAGAAGCTGCTGTGGTTCCTATCACTACGGCTTGCGTACACCTCGGATGGTGAGGCACCTGCCTGTGCGCAGGACCTGTTCTCTGCATGTGCTGAATGGGTTCTGCCACGTCGCACACACTTCCCCCTAAGCTGCAGCCTGTCACCGCGGGTAATGCAAAGACGCTGGAGTGCTGTGCACCGCGTGAATGAGGCCCGTAATTCCTGCAGCCGCAGTGACCCACATGGTTGGGTCCCTATTTATTACAGATGTGCGCAGATCCTTAGGTGTTTCTTGATGTCTTTAAAACGTGATAAAAACATCTAAAATCCTGTATGATGAACCGGTCACACGGAGCATTTAGGGCGGGATGTATTAAGATACATCGCCGCCCCTCGCCACTTATCGCAGCGATGTTGATCGCATACATACTATCATATGCGATCAATATCGCAATGCGGTGACGGAGGCCCCCGGCGCCTCGTCCCTCCCAATGCAGCCGGAAAGACCTCCGGCTGCGTTGCTAAGGGGAGGAGTAGATTACCTTGCGGGTCCAGGGCAGCCTGGAGGAAGGTATGCCGGGGGAGAGGGGGGGAGGAGTCTGCGGCGTGTTGCGGCGGTATAGGGTATCGCCATCCAAACATGGCAATTTGAAAATGCGGTAAAACTCCTGTGGGTTTTACCGCATTTTCCCTTTAGTACATCCCGCCCTTACAGTGTTATTAGTATCTGGCCTGATTCATTGATGGACGCTATGGCGACCGCAGCTGCGATTGTGCGCAATTATTTAATAAAACCCAGCAGCCCTGAATAGTACAGAGACGCCCAGCGGAGCGGAGCCATCGCAAAGCCCCAGCAACTGTGCGCACATTCCCAGCGCACATGCAGATCCTTCTGTTATTGGCAGCGCAATTAAATCAACGGCAACGCAACCCGGACAGAGATGGCAGAGACACCCTGCTTGAGTACGGATTTGCAGGCACACCCAGCATCACGCCCCAAAAATGACACGTCTGCCTTCGTGCCACCAATCCCTCATCAATGCTCACCAATGGTGCCTGACTGTCAATCACTCTGTGTAAAGGTGAGCGCTGCAAGTGGCATCGCGAGTGGGCTAAATTTCAGAAACATGGGCATAACATCCGTCATCGCTGCGTTTATAGTAACGGGGTTAGAGAACAGAATGGGGTCTAGAAGATAAAATCCCCTGTCTCTTATCAGTCTATTATTTTGGGGATTTGTAGTTCAATTTTTAATTCAAATGTTAGTAAATCAGGGCAGTGGCGGAACTAGCGAGCGGTGGGCCCAGGTGCGACAAAATGCTTTGCCCCCCTGCCCCCCCATCCCATCCAAGTCCACCCCCTCACCCCTGGAGAGGATCTGGTGAGGGGGACTTGCTCAGGGCCAGAGAAATAGATACCTAGCAACAATGCCGTAACTAGACATTTTAGCACCGTGTGCAAGAAACGGCATCAGAGTCCCACCCCTGCATGCAAAACGGGTAGTGCGCGCCGTAGGCGCACACAAAAATAAATAGGGGCGTGGCTTCGTGGGGAAGGGGTGTGGCCACAAAATAATACCAATTCATAACACGGTGCACTATTCAAATTACGCCGCACAGTAGTACCACTACACAAGGTATAGACCCTTTTACACCTTACTGTGAACAGATTCCCCTTTTTACACATTATGGCAGACAGCGCCCCTTTTTTACACATTACGGCAGACAGCATCCCCTTTTTACACATTACAGCAGACAGCGTCCCTTTTTACACATAGCGGCAGACAGCATGCCCTTTTTACACATTACGGCAGGCAGATTCTCCCTATTTACACATAACGTCAGACAGCGTCCCCTTTTTTACACATTACGGCAGACAGAGTCCCCTTTTTATAAATAACAGCAGACAGCGTGCCCTTTTTACACATAACGGCAGACAGCATGCCCTTTTTACACATTACGGCAGGCAGATACTCCCTATTTACACATAAAGGCAGACAGCGTCCCCTTTTTTACACATTACGGCAGACAGCGTCCCCTTTTTACACATAACAGCAGACAGCGTGCCCTTTTTACACATAACGGCAGACAGCGTGCCCTTTTTACACATAACGGCAGACAGCGTGCCCTTTTTACACATAACAGCAGACAGCGTGCCCTTTTTACACATAAAGGCAGACAGCGTGCCCTTTTTACACATAACGGCAAACAGCGTGCCCTTTTTACACATAACAGCAGACAGCATGCCATTTTTACACATAACGGCAGACAGCGTGCCCTTTTTACACATAACAGCAGACAACGTGCCCTTTTTACACATAACGGCAGACAGCATGCCCTTTTTACACATAACAGAAGACAGCGTGCCCTTTTTACACATAACAGCAGACAGCGTCCCCTTTTTACACATTACGGCAGACAGCGTGCCCTTTTTACACATTACGGCAGGCAGATACTCCCTATTTACACATAAAGGCAGACAGCGTCCCCTTTTTACACATTACGGCAGACAGCGTGCCCTTTTTACACATTACGGCAGGCAGCGCCAGGGACGTGCAGTCAGGGGCAGCGTCTCCTGTGATTAATGAGTAAAATAATACAAAGAAGATACTTATGACACATAAGTATCTTCTTTATTATTTTACTTATCATTAACGTGCGTATAAGTAGTTTGGGAGGCACCGATCATGGTGCCTCCCGTAGTGCTTGGGAAAAGATATGGGCGCGGGGGGTGGGTGTGGGTGGGGCCTAGCAATGGGCAGGAAAAGCCCATTGAAATAACATGGGAAAGTGGCACCATTAGAGGTGCCGCTTTCCTACAGGGACGTGCTTTCAACCTATGAAAACCTCCGCTGACTTATATAAGTCAGCGCGAGGCAGCGGCTGTCAGTCCGACGGCGGAGGAGGAGCTGAGAAGAACTCCTGAAGACCGAAGACGCCGTGGAAGTCCTGGATGGGCGGCGGCTATGCAAAAGAGCTTAGCAGCCGCCACCCACCAGGTGAAGACGCCGGAGGAAGACGCCAGAAGCCATGGGGAGTGGCGCCCCCCAGGTGAAGACGCCAGAAGCCCTGGGAAGGCGGCGGCCGCGCAAAAGAGCTTAAAGGCCGCCGCCCCCAGGTGAAGACCCTGTTTAATAAAGGTTTTTTTAAAGTAGTGTAGTGTGTTTTTTTTATATTTTCTTTGCAGGTGGACTACAGGTGCCAGCGGGCCCTTTATGTTCGGGCATGCTGGCACTTGTGGTTCTCCAAGTGCCAGCATGCTGGGGCAGGCTTGCTGGGACCTGTAGGCCACCTGTAAAGAACAGTATTCGCATACAATGAACCCCGCACCCACCGCCACCAGGGGTGCGGGGCATATTACTGGGCTATCAGCCCAGTGCTGGTTATTGCTCGGGAGGGGGGACCCCATTTTAGTTTTTTGGGGGCCCCACTTTCCGAGGAATTCCAGCCCTGGGCTGACTGGTTTGGGGGGGTGTTTAATGGCACGGCAGGGGGACCCCACACTGAGTGTCTCCCCTGCTATGGCTGGTTCTGCCTGGTGCTGGTTTTAGTGGTGTGGGGGGACTGCACTTTTTTTCTTTCCGGGGGTGGTGGGGTGTTTAGCTGCAGTGCCTCCCCAGACCCTGAACTCACCGCACGTCACTGGGAGAAAGAAAGAAAGAAAGAAAGAAAGAAAGAAAGAAAGAAAGAAAGAAAGAAAGAAAGAAAGAAAGAAAGAAAGAAAGAAAGAAAGAAAGAAAGAAAGAAATGAATGAATTATACTTACTCTCTCCGCTGGCTCAGGCTCCTCGGTGCAGCTTCTGGCAGAGATTCCGGGCAGGAGAGAAGGAGGAGGAGGGAGGTGGAGGAGGGAGCCGCAGCAGCGCTGTGTTATTGGTGGAGGCGCTGCTGTCCCAGTCCTTCACCATAGTCTGTTCTGGGCTGCTGTGAATACTGGGATGCGCTTCCCAGCGGCGGAAGACATCCTACAGTGAAGCAGAGGGACAGCAGCAGCAGCGCCTCAACCAATAACTCAGCGCTGCTGCGGCTCCCTCCTCCACCTCCCTCCTCCTCCTTTCCCCCGTGCCGCTGCGCTCCTCTCCAGGCGGCTGTGTGCTGCGGGCGGCGGTTGCCCGCGGCACACAGCGTCATGTACTGAGTCAGTTTAACTCATTACATGCTTTGGGCCCCTGGACAGTGGTGGGCCCCAGTGCAACGCATTGGTTGCCCTTGCAGTAGTTCCGCCTCTGAATCGGGGGATCCTATATTCGTCTACAGTATGTAAAAGTACCGATGTTTTGCTGATATTCGAATTTGACTGAGATTTGGTTTTATATTCGATTTTACTTTCAGTTTTGCCTTTAGTAAATCTCCAAATGCAAAATCGCAATAGCCCAAAACTGAACATTAGTAAATATACCCCAGAATTTGTCATTTGTCAGAAAAGAGTTATTTATATTAGAATTATAAGGTTGTTGCAGTAATGATTTCCCAGAATCACTGAGGCTTCCAGTAAATCACACTTTCCCTACATAATATTGAAGTTAATAAGCTGGTAACAATATTGTTTCACCCTCCAGACTGATTGCAAAGAGTCTCTTCAACCTTCAATCTTTTATTTTGTCATTGTCACAGCACCCTGGAGCATGGTTCCTGCTTTCCAGGTCCAGTGGAATTGGTCCCCCCCAGGGCTCCATTGCGGGTGCTGCAGTGGGGTGCCCTCCTTGCTGACTGGTGGTCACATCCCCGTCTACTGCAGGGGCCGCTGGCAACTCTGCCTAGTGTGGGCAGCTCTCCTATTCCTGGCTGCTGCGGGCGGCTGTATCTCCGGGCGGCTGCAGCTCCCAAATGACATCCCATTTTGCACCAATTTTTAATCTCCTCTATATAAAACAGAGGCCCTCATTCCGAGTTGTTCGCTCGCTAGCTGCTTTTAGCAGCATTGCACACACTAAGCCGCCGCCCTCTGGGAGTGTATCTTAGCTTTGCAGAATTGCGAACGAAAGAGTCGCATAATTGCGAATAGAAATTTCTTTGCAGTTTCTGAGTAGCTCCAGACTTACTCCTACACTGCGATCAGTTCAGTCAGTTTCGTTCCTGGTTTGACGTCACAAACACACCCAGCGTTCACCCAGACACTCCCCCGTTTCTCCAGCCACTCCCGCGTTTTTCCCAGAAACGGTAGCGTTTTTTCGCACACACCCATAAAACGGCCAGTTTCCGCTCAGAAACACCCACTTCCTGTCAATCACACTCCGATCACCAGAACGATGAAAAATCCTCGTTATGCCGTGAGTAAAATACCTAACTGTTTAGCAAATTTGCTTGGCGCAGTCGCACTGCGAACATTGCGCATGTGCAGTAAGCGACTAATCGCAATATAGCGAAACTCGGCAATGAGCGAACAACTCGGAAAGAGGGCCGGAGTCTCTGGGCCAGGGGCCTGATCGCAGAAGCAAAATCTTTCTCTAATGTGCAAAACCATGCGCACTGCAGGTGGGGCAGATGTAACATGTGCAGAGGGAAAGTTAGATTTGGGTGGGGTGAGTTCAAACTAAAATCTAAATTGCGGTGTAAAGATAAAGCAGCCAGTATTTACCCTGCACAGAAACAATATAACCCACCCAAATCTAACTCTCTCTGCACATGTTACACCTGTGCACGTGGTTTTGCCCATTAGCTAACAAATTTGCTGCTGCGATCAGGTCTGAAATAGGCCCTATGAACACTATATGAAGCTACTTGTACTTTGTAAAAAAAAACAAAAAATCAGCATTGCAATTGAGCAGATCTATGTAGTGTGCAGCCGCACATCCAATCCCTAGCAGACACACTACATAGATCTGCTCAGCTGCAACACTGATCACCCCTTCACAAAGTACAAGGTAACCTTCAAATAGGTAGAATTCTCTATCTTAGAATTATCTACCTTTCTATACAAGAGCAATAGCTCAACGAATAGAATGTCTGACTACATTGCCACAGGCAATGGGTTCAAATCCCAGGTATGTCAGCATCTTGAAATGTAATAAAGGACAGTGTGACTGAATAACAAAGAGCTATTAAGTCAAGTCCATGAATACTTTATAGGTTTTAGTGATGGAAGAGGAGAGGACAGGAGACAGGGGCAGTCAGGAGATACTGGGCTTCAAAAAGGGGGGAAGCTGCAAGTGAAAGTAATTAAACAAATAATTGACAAGTGCCGCCAACAGCGCCCCCTACCCTGCAGTGCTATGTGCAGTGCCCCCTCCGCACACACCTAGTTATGGCCCTGAGCTGGAGGCGGGGTTAGCTTCTTCCTTCTCAGCTGACAGGAAGTGGCTCGCTCCTCTGGCCACAGTCCCTTTGGATGGCGGCAGCAGCACTTTCCAGAGTGAGGGGCTTATTGCCAGTGGTACTTGTGGATCTCTTCAGGCATTGCTCCGCCTCCTCTTCTGGCAGGCAGTCAAGCTGCTGTTCCCACTGGTCTGGTTCCGTCACTGGTCTCGGCACCGCTCTTGCAACAGCCACCTCCTCTTTTTATCCCAGCCTCCTCCCCCACCTCCGTGCTGGTTTCCTTGCTCACTAACTGGTCAGGGTTTCCTAATGACAGGCAACAAAAGTGCTCTTCTGCACCATAACAGAAGCCCCCAATCAGTGTGGAAGTCACATGCCTGCCCTTGTCAGTTGCTGAGGCCCAAGGTGAAGTCTTCTCCACTTTGCCAGCTATCACAACCTGTGCAGTTTCTCTTCCCTGCCTGTGGTCTAGTCTGTGATCTTACAGGTCCCTATAAGGAAGATGTGGGCTGCCCCTGGCGACTGTCTATTCATGAGTGCTCTGTGCAGTAACCAGTGCCAGTTCATTCATTCATGCATGTTTCCACTGACTGCACCCTAGATCATGTTCTTCTACCAAGTTTGGTGTGTATGTGGATCTGAGTCCTCGATCAGTGCACAGGAGAAGAAAGCAGCTACCAGGAAGAAGAGACAGGAGCCTTACCATGTGGTGGGAGAATGCGTGCTTAGGAAGTGCAGTACTGGTTCTATTTAGAGATGAGCGCCGGAAATTTTTCGGGTTTTGTGTTTTGGTTTTGGGTTCGGTTCCGCGGCCGTGTTTTGGGTTCGACCGCGTTTTGGCAAAACCTCACCGAATTTTTTTTGTCGGATTCGGGTGTGTTTTGGATTCGGGTGTTTTTTTCAAAAAACCCTAAAAAACAGCTTAAATCATAGAATTTGGGGGTAATTTTGATCCCAAAGTATTATTAACCTCAAAAAACATAATTTACACTCATTTTCAGCCTATTCTGAACACATCACACCTCACAATATTATTTTTAGTCCTAAAATTTGCACCGAGGTCGCTGTGTGAGTAAGATAAGCGACCCTAGTGGCCGACACAAACACCGGGCCCATCTAGGAGTGGCACTGCAGTGTCACGCAGGATGTCCCTTCCAAAAAACCCTCCCCAAACAGCACATGACGCAAAGAAAAAAAGAGGCGCAATGAGGTAGCTGTGTGAGTAAGATTAGCGACCCTAGTGGCCGACACAAACACCGGGCCCATCTAGGAGTGGCACTGCAGTGTCACGCAGGATGTCCCTTCCAAAAAACCCTCCCCAAACAGCACATGACGCAAAGAAAAAAAGAGGCGCAATGAGGTAGCTGACTGTGTGAGAAAGATAAGCGACCCTAGTGGCCGACACAAACACCGGGCCCATCTAGGAGTGGCACTGCAGTGTCACGCAGGATGTCCCTTCCAAAAAACCCTCCCCAAACAGCACATGACGCAAAGAAAAAAAGAGGCGCAATGAGGTAGCTGTGTGAGTAAGATTAGCGACCCTAGTGGCCGACACAAACACCGGGCCCATCTAGGAGTGGCACTGCAGTGTCACGCAGGATGGCCCTTCCAAAAAACCCTCCCCAAACAGCACATGACGCAAAGAAAAAAAGAGGCGCAATGAGGTAGCTGTGTGAGTAAGATTAGCGACCCTAGTGGCCGACACAAACACCGGGCCCATCTAGGAGTGGCACTGCAGTGTCACGCAGGATGGCCCTTCCAAAAAACCCTCCCCAAACAGCACATGACGCAAAGAAAAAAAGAGGCGCAATGAGGTAGCTGACTGTGTGAGTAAGATTAGCGACCCTAGTGGCCGACACAAACACCGGGCACATCTAGGAGTGGCACTGCAGTGTCACGCAGGATGTCCCTTCCAAAAAACCCTCCCCAAACAGCACATGACGCAAAGAAAAAAAGAGGCGCAATGAGGTAGCTGTGTGAGTAAGATTAGCGACCCTAGTGGCCGACACAAACACCGGGCCCATCTAGGAGTGGCACTGCAGTGTCACGCAGGATGTCCCTTCCAAAAAACCCTCCCCAATCAGCACATGATGCAAAGAAAAAGAAAAGAAAAAAGAGGTGCAAGATGGAATTATCCTTGGGCCCTCCCACCCACCCTTATGTTGTATAAACAAAACAGGACATGCACACTTTAACCAACCCATCATTTCAGTGACAGGGTCTGCCACACGACTGTGACTGATATGACGGGTTGGTTTGGACCCCCCCCAAAAAAGAAGCAATTAATCTCTCCTTGCACAAACTGGCTCTACAGAGGCAAGATGTCCACCTCATCTTCACCCTCCGATATATCACCGTGTACATCCCCCTCCTCACAGATTATCAATTCGTCCCCACTGGAATCCACCATCTCAGCTCCCTGTGTACTTTGTGGAGGCAATTGCTGCTGGTCAATGTCTCCGCGGAGGAATTGATTATAATTCATTTTAATGAACATCATCTTCTCCACATTTTCTGGATGTAACCTCGTACGCCGATTGCTGACAAGGTGAGCGGCGGCACTAAACACTCTTTCGGAGTACACACTTGTGGGAGGGCAACTTAGGTAGAATAAAGCCAGTTTGTGCAAGGGCCTCCAAATTGCCTCTTTTTCCTGCCAGTATAAGTACGGACTGTGTGACGTGCCTACTTGGATGCGGTCACTCATATAATCCTCCACCATTCTATCAATGTTGAGAGAATCATATGCAGTGACAGTAGACGACATGTCCGTAATCGTTGTCAGGTCCTTCAGTCCGGACCAGATGTCAGCATCAGCAGTCGCTCCAGACTGCCCTGCATCACCGCCAGCGGGTGGGCTCGGAATTCTGAGCCTTTTCCTCGCACCCCCAGTTGCGGGAGAATGTGAAGGAGGAGATGTTGACAGGTCGCGTTCCGCTTGACTTGACAATTTTGTCACCAGCAGGTCTTTCAACCCCAGCAGACCTGTGTCTGCCGGAAAGAGAGATCCAAGGTAGGCTTTAAATCTAGGATCGAGCACGGTGGCCAAAATGTAGTGCTCTGATTTCAACAGATTGACCACCCGTGAATCCTTGTTAAGCGAATTAAGGGCTGCATCCACAAGTCCCACATGCCTAGCGGAATCGCTCCGTGTTAGCTCCTTCTTCAATGCCTCCAGCTTCTTCTGCAAAAGCCTGATGAGGGGAATGACCTGACTCAGGCTGGCAGTGTCTGAACTGACTTCACGTGTGGCAAGTTCAAAGGGCATCAGAACCTTGCACAACGTTGAAATCATTCTCCACTGCACTTGAGACAGGTGCATTCCACCTACTATATCGTGCTCAATTGTATAGGCTTGAATGGCCTTTTGCTGCTCCTCCAACCTCTGAAGCATATAGAGGGTTGAATTCCACCTCGTTACCACTTCTTGCTTCAGATGATGGCAGGGCAGGTTCAGTAGTTTTTGGTGGTGCTCCAGTTTTCTGTACGTGGTGCCTGTACGCCGAAAGTGTCCCGCAATTCTTCTGGCCACCGACAGCATCTCTTGCACGCCCCTGTCGTTTTTTAAAAAATTCTGCACCACCAAATTCAAGGTATGTGCAAAACATGGGACGTGCTGGAATTGGCCCAGATTTAATGCACACACAATATTGCTGGCGTTGTCCGATGCCACAAATCCACAGGAGAGTCCAATTGGGGTAAGCCATTCCGCGATGATCTTCCTCAGTTGCCGTAAGAGGTTTTCAGCTGTGTGCGTATTCTGGAAAGCGGTGATACAAAGCGTAGCCTGCCTAGGAAAGAGTTGGCGTTTGCGAGATGCTGCTACTGGTGCCGCCGCTGCTGTTCTTGCGGCGGGAGTCCATACATCTACCCAGTGGGCTGTCACAGTCATATAGTCCTGACCCTGCCCTGCTCCACTTGTCCACATGTCCGTGGTTAAGTGGACATTGGGTACAGCTGCATTTTTTAGGACACTGGTGACTCTTTTTCTGAGGTCTGTGTACATTTTCGGTATCGCCTGCCTAGAGAAATGGAACCTAGATGGTATTTGGTACCGGGGACACAGTACCTCCAACAAGTCTCTAGTTGGCTCTGCAGTAATGATGGATACCGGAACCACGTTTCTCACCACCCAGGATGCCAAGGCCTCAGTTATCCGCTTTGCAGTAGGATGACTGCTGTGATATTTCATCTTCCTCGCAAAGGACTGTTGAACAGTCAATTGCTTACTGGAAGTAGTACAAGTGGGCTTACGACTTCCCCTCTGGGATGACCATCGACTCCCAGCGGCAACAACAGCAGCGCCAGCAGCAGTAGGCGTTACACGCAAGGATGCATCGGAGGAATCCCAGGCAGGAGAGGACTCGTCAGACTTGCCAGTGACATGGCCTGCAGGACTATTGGCATTCCTGGGGAAGGAGGAAATTGACACTGAGGGAGTTGGTGGGGTGGTTTGCGTGAGCTTGGTTACAAGAGGAAGGGATTTACTGGTCAGTGGACTGCTTCCGCTGTCACCCAAAGTTTTTGAACTTGTCACTGACTTATTATGAATGCGCTGCAGGTGACGTATAAGGGAGGATGTTCCGAGGTGGTTAACGTCCTTACCCCTACTTATTACAGCTTGACAAAGGGAACACACGGCTTGACACCTGTTGTCCGCATTTCTGGTGAAATACCTCCACACCGAAGAGCTGATTTTTTTGGTATTTTCACCTGGCATGTCAACGGCCATATTCCTCCCACGGACAACAGGTGTCTCCCCGGGTGCCTGACTTAAACAAACCACCTCACCATCAGAATCCTCCTGGTCAATTTCCTCCCCAGCGCCAGCAACACCCATATCCTCCTCATCCTGGTGTACTTCAACACTGACATCTTCAATCTGACTATCAGGAACTGGACTGCGGGTGCTCCTTCCAGCACTTGCAGGGGGCATGCAAATAGTGGAAGGCGCATGCTCTTCACGTCCAGTGTTGGGAAGGTCAGGCATCGCAAACGACACAATTGGACTCTCCTTGTGGATTTGGGATTTCAAAGAACGCACAGTTCTTTGCGGTGCTTTTGCCAGCTTGAGTCTTTTCAGTTTTCTAGCGAGAGGCTGAGTGCTTCCATCCTCATGTGAAGCTGAACCACTAGCCATGAACATAGGCCAGGGCCTCAGCCGTTCCTTGCCACTCCGTGTGGTAAATGGCATATTGGCAAGTTTACGCTTCTCCTCCGACAATTTTATTTTAGGTTTTGGAGTCCTTTTTTTTCTGATATTTGGTGTTTTGGATTTGACATGCTCTGTACTATGACATTGGGCATCGGCCTTGGCAGACGACGTTGCTGGCATTTCATCGTCTCGGCCATGACTAGTGGCAGCAGCTTCAGCACGAGGTGGAAGTGGATCTTGATCTTTCCCTAATTTTGGAACCTCAACTTTTTTGTTCTCCATATTTTATAGGCAGAACTAAAAGGCACCTCAGGTAAACAATGGAGATGGATGGATTGGATACTAGTATACAATTATGGACGGACTGCCACGGTTAGGTGGTATAAAAAAACCACGGTTAGGTGGTATATATTATAATAATAATACAATTATGGATGGACGGACTGCCTGCCGACTGCCGACACAGAGGTAGCCACAGCCGTGAACTACCGCACTGTACACTGGTTGATAAAGAGATAGTAGTATACTCGTAACAACTAGTATGACACTATGACGACGGTATAAAGAAAGAAAAAAAAATACCACAGTTAGGTGGTATATATTATAATAATAATACAATTATGGATGGACGGACTGCCTGCCGACTGCCGACACAGAGGTAGCCACAGCCGTGAACTACCGCACTGTACACTGGTTGATAAAGAGATAGTAGTATACTCGTAACAACTAGTATGACACTATGACGACGGTATAAAGAAAGAAAAAAAAATACCACAGTTAGGTGGTATATATTATAATAATAATACAATTATGGATGGACGGACTGCCTGCCGAGTGCCGACACAGAGGTAGCCACAGCCGTGAACTACCGCACTGTACACTGGTTGATAAAGAGATAGTAGTATACTCGTAACAACTAGTATGACACTATGACGACGGTATAAAGAATGAAAAAAAAACCACGGTTAGGTGGTATATATTATAATAATAATACAATTATGGATGGACGGACTGCCTGCCGACTGCCGACACAGAGGTAGCCACAGCCGTGAACTACCGCACTGTACACTGGTTGATAAAGAGATAGTAGTATACTCGTAACAACTAGTATGACACTATGACGACGGTATAAAGAATGAAAAAAAAACCACGGTTAGGTGGTATATATTATAATAATAATACAATTATGGATGGACGGACTGCCTGCCGACTGCCGACACAGAGGTAGCCACAGCCGTGAACTACCGCACTGTACACTGGTTGATAAAGAGATAGTAGTATACTCGTAACAACTAGTATGACACTATGACGACGGTATAAAGAAAGAAAAAAAAATACCACGGTTAGGTGGTATATATTATAATAATAATACAATTATGGATGGACGGACTGCCTGCCGACTGCCGACACAGAGGTAGCCACAGCCGTGAACTACCGCACTGTACACTGGTTGATAAAGAGATAGTAGTATACTCGTAACAACTAGTATGACACTATGACGACGGTATAAAGAAAGAAAAAAAAATACCACGGTTAGGTGGTATATATTATAATAATAATACAATTATGGATGGACGGACTGCCTGCCGAGTGCCGACACAGAGGTAGCCACAGCCGTGAACTACCGCACTGTACACTGGTTGATAAAGAGATAGTAGTATACTCGTAACAACTAGTATGACACTATGACGACGGTATAAAGAATGAAAAAAAAACCACGGTTAGGTGGTATATATTATAATAATAATACAATTATGGATGGACGGACTGCCTGCCGACTGCCGACACAGAGGTAGCCACAGCCGTGAACTACCGCACTGTACACTGGTTGATAAAGAGATAGTAGTATACTCGTAACAACTAGTATGACACTATGACGACGGTATAAAGAATGAAAAAAAAACCACGGTTAGGTGGTATATATTATAATAATAATACAATTATGGATGGACGGACTGCCTGCCGACTGCCGACACAGAGGTAGCCACAGCCGTGAACTACCGCACTGTACACTGGTTGATAAAGAGATAGTAGTATACTCGTAACAACTAGTATGACACTATGACGACGGTATAAAGAATGAAAAAAAAACCACGGTTAGGTGGTATATATTATAATAATAATACAATTATGGATGGACGGACTGCCTGCCGACTGCCGACACAGAGGTAGCCACAGCCGTGAACTACCGCACTGTACACTGGTTGATAAAGAGATAGTAGTATACTCGTAACAACTAGTATGACACTATGACGACGGTATAAAGAATGAAAAAAAAACCACGGTTAGGTGGTATATATTATAATAATAATACAATTATGGATGGACGGACTGCCTGCCGACTGCCGACACAGAGGTAGCCACAGCCGTGAACTACCGCACTGTACACTGGTTGATAAAGAGATAGTAGTATACTCGTAACAACTAGTATGACACTATGACGACGGTATAAAGAATGAAAAAAAAACCACGGTTAGGTGGTATATATTATAATAATAATACAATTATGGATGGACGGACTGCCTGCCGACTGCCGACACAGAGGTAGCCACAGCCGTGAACTACCGCACTGTACACTGGTTGATAAAGAGATAGTAGTATACTCGTAACAACTAGTATGACACTATGACGACGGTATAAAGAATGAAAAAAAAACCACGGTTAGGTGGTATATATTATAATAATAATACAATTATGGATGGACGGACTGCCTGCCGACTGCCGACACAGAGGTAGCCACAGCCGTGAACTACCGCACTGTACACTGGTTGATAAAGAGATAGTAGTATACTCGTAACAACTAGTATGACACTATGACGACGGTATAAAGAATGAAAAAAAAACCACGGTTAGGTGGTATATATTATAATAATAATACAATTATGGATGGACGGACTGCCTGCCGACTGCCGACACAGAGGTAGCCACAGCCGTGAACTACCGCACTGTACACTGGTTGATAAAGAGATAGTAGTATACTCGTAACAACTAGTATGACACTATGACGACGGTATAAAGAAAGAAAAAAAAATACCACGGTTAGGTGGTATATATTGTAATACAATTATGGATGGACGGACTGCCTGCCGAGTTCCGACTGCCGACACAGAGGTAGCCACAGCCGTGAACTACCGCACTGTACTGTGTCTGCTGCTAATATAGACTGGTTGATAAAGAGATAGTATACAATACATACAACAATATACTACTATACTGGTGGTCAGGCACTGGTCACCACTAGTCACACTGGCAGTGGCACTCCTGCAGCAAAAGTGTGCACTGTTTAATTTTAAATTAATATAATATTATGTACTCCTGGGGGCTCCTGCTATAACAACCTGCAGTGCTCCCCAGTCTCCCCCACAATTATTATAAGCTTTGCCTTTTATACATTGATGTGCAGCACACTGGGCTGAGCTGAGTGCACACAGACTGAGTCACACTGTGTGACTGGCTGCTGCTGTGTATCGTTTTTTTTCAGGCAGAGAACGGATATAGCAGAGAACGGATATATTATATTAAAATAAATAAAAGTTAACTAACAACAACTGCACTGGTCACTGTGGTAAACTCTGTCTGACTCTGCACAATCTCTCTCTCTCTTCTAATCTAATTTCTAATGGAGAGGACGCCAGCCACGTCCTCTCCCTATCAATCTCAATGCACGTGTGAAAATGGCGGCGACGCGCGGCTCCTTATATAGAATCCGAGTCTCGCGAGAATCCGACAGCGTCATGATGACGTTCGGGCGCGCTCGGGTTAACCGAGCAAGGCGGGAGGATCCGAGTCTGCTCGGACCCGTGAAAAAAACATGAAGTTCGTGCGGGTTCGGTTTCAGAGAAACCGAACCCGCTCATCTCTAGTTCTATTATGTTTATGTGTTAATTTATTATGGGATGTTTAACCTTTTCCTGACCATTTATTTATATTCTTTAAATTTATGATAAAGCCTATACTATAGACAATCTATAGTGCTAAATATTAATACTGTATTCCATACAATATCCAGTGTATAAGAAGACCAATGTTTACATTAATGTTCAGGAAGGTTACTAGGTTCTTCTACCACTCCCCCAGATTCCCGCACTTGCTCCAATGTTCCGCAGGGTGGTAGATTGTGGACTGCATTTGGAAACCCCCTATAGAAATCCTGCATTTGTCCCTGCCTCTAGTGTGTATCAGCCATCCAGGACTTGTTCAATCATTGCAAACTACTTTCCTTGTGCCTGCTTAAGTATGTTGGTTCAAATACAAAGACAATCCCGCACCAGTATTTATACTTTAGTTCAATCCCAAGGGCCTCATTCTCATAGTCATGCTCATTTATTTTAGATGGTAAATTATAGGGATGAGCAGGTTCGGTTCTCTGAGAACCGAACCCCCCGAACTTTGAGATCCTAGCCCGGATCAGAGTCAGGCTCGGTTTTGCACGCCTGACTCGGATCTGAAAACGGGGCAAAACCTCAGAATCCTGCTGTCGATCCTGAGGTCTTGGCTCGGACGCCGGTATACATAGTAACCTTTGGAAGACCACTGATTGGCTGAGAGAACCATCTGTCATGGCTCTCAGCCAATCAGTGTGTCCCCATAGGCTACAATGGGCAAGATGGATGCCCCCACAGCACTAATAGTGCTGCCACCCGCACTGCCGACGCCACCACCCACACTGCTGACACTCCCACACTTCCCGCACTGTCCACACTGCCGACACCCCTGCACTGGGGACACTGCCGGCACTCCTGCACTGAGGACACCTCCAGCACTCCCGCATTGCCGATACTGCTGGCATCCCTGCACTGAGGACACTGCAGGCACTCCCACATTGCTGACACTGCCGGCACCCTTGCAATGATGACACCTTCGGCACCCCTGCACCGAGGACACCACTGGGACACCTGCACTGCCGACACTCTTGCAATGAGGACACCGTCGGCAACCCTGCACTGAGGACACCACTGGGGCACATGCACTGCCGACACCATCGGCACCCCTGCACTGAAGACACCACTGGGACACCCGCACTGCCGATAGTGCCGGCACCCCTGCAATGAGGACAACAATGGGAAACCCGCTTTGCTGACAACGCCTGAACCCCCCACTGCCAACAGCCAGCATACCCACATTGAGAACACCGTCGACACCCTCCCACTGCTGACACTGCCGGCGACCCCACATTGAGGACACCGCCGGCACCCCGTATTGCCAACACCACCAACACCCTCACACTGAGGACACTGCCGTCACCCCACACTGCCAAACTGCCGGCATACCCACATTGAGGACACCCACATCCCCTGCCACAGTAAGTGCACTATTGTTGTATCCGACCTGCACTGTATCTCACCCTGTATCCGACGTGCACTGGTATCTGACCTTGCACAGTAGCCAACCCACACTGGTCCAACCTGCACTGTATCCGACCCACACTGTAAACTGCACTGTATCCAATCCACACTGTAAACTGCACTGTATCTGACCCATACTGTATTCCACACTGTATCCACCCTGCACTGTAACCTACACTGTATCCAAACCACACTATATCCTACCCGCACTCTGACCTGCACTGTATCTCACCCTGTATCCGACGCGCATTGGTATCTGACCTTGCACAGTAGCCAACCGACACTGGTCCAACCTGCACTGTATCCGACCCACACTGTAAACTGCACTGTATCCGATCCACACTGTATTCCACACTGTATCCACCCTGCACTGTAACCTACACTGTATCCAAACCACACTATATCCTACCCGCACTCTGACCTGCACTGTATCCGACCCAAACTGTTTCCCACACTGTATGTGACCAGCACTGTATCTTGCACTGTATCCAGGGCCGTTACTAGGTGTGTGCTGATGGTGCCTTGCCCACAGCGCATATGCACTGAAAGCACACCATCGGCAGCACACACACACACATACACACCTTCCCGCATGGCCGCAGCCACTGTCAGTACTCACTGTCAGTACTCCAGCGCTGCCAGCTGTCTCCCTCCAGGACTCTGAGCGCCACATTTACCCCCTCACTGCCGCGATCTTAGGTCTCCTGCTGCCGCCGTCTCTGCAGGTGGCTCAGGAGCGCCATTGACAGCCTGCCGTGGATGCCGGATCGCAGGTCACAGATGAGTGTGAGTATAACACTCTCTCTTCCCCCCCTCCCCATAAAAGGGGGACTGCCTGCCATAATGTGTAAAAAAAAAGGGGTGGACTGCCTGCCATAATGTGTAAAATAAGGAGGACTACCTGCCATAATGTGTAAAATAAGGGGGACTGCCTGCCTAATGTGTCAAAAAGGGGGAATCTGCCTTCCGTAATGTGTAAAAGGGGGACTCTACCTGCCGTGCTGTATAAAAGTGAGTTCTGCCTGCCGTACTGTGTAAAAGGGGGCTCTGCCTGCCATTACATGTAAAAGGGAGCACCATGGACACGCCCCTTCCCCACAAAGCCACACTCATATATTTTGGCACGTGCCTGTTGTGCACACTGGCCCTTATTTGTATACAGGGGGAGGCATTGATGCTGTTTCTTGCACACAGCGCAATAATGTCTAGTTACGGCTAGAGATGAGCGGGTTCGGTTCCTCTGAATCCGAACACGCCCGAACTTCAGTTTTTTCTTCACGGGTCCGAGCGACTCGGATCTTCCCGCCTTGCTCGGTTAACCCGAGCGCGCCCGAACGTCATCATCCCGCTGTCGGATTCTCGCGAGGCTCGGATTCTATCGCGAGACTCGGATTCTATATAAGGAGCCGCGCGTCGCCGCCATTTTCACACGTGCATTGAGAGTCATAGGGAGAGGACGTGGCTGGCGTCCTCTCCGTTTAGAGAAGAGAGAGACACAGTAGAGACGAGAGAGACACAGTAGTAGTAATTTTGGGGAGCATTATTAGGAGGAGTACTACTATACTACTATACTACTTGCTGAAGTGATATAGATTACTAAGATTAGATAGTGTGACGACTGTAAGTGTATTGTATTAATTATCTGACTTGTGGGGGAGACACTGACAGTGGGGAGCAGTTAGAGTCTGAGAGCAGGACTCAGGAGTACATATAACGTACAGTGCACACTTTTGCTGCCAGAGTCAGTGCCACACTGCCATTGTTGTGACCACACTGACCACCAGTATAATAATATATTTTGTGATTGTCTGCTTAGGACTCGGAGTACTAGTTGCAAGTTGCAACGTGACCTGACCACCAGTTTAATAATCAATCACCACCAGTTTAATATATATATATATATCTAATTGTATATAATATATATATATATATATATATATATAATATTGTATACCACCTACCCGTGGTTTTTTTTTTTTCATTCTTCTTAATCTTTATACATACTACTATAGTAGCTTACTGTAGCAGTCTGCGGTGCTGCTGACCTGACAGTGTCCAGCAGGTCCGTCATCAGTCATTACATAATACATATATATAGTACCTGTCCGGCTGCAGTACTAGTGATATTATATTGATTTCATCTCATTTATCAATAATTTATCATCCAGTCTAGACTCTATATTAGCAGCAGACACAGTACGTTAGTCCACGGCTGTAGCTACCTCTGTGTCGGCACTCGGCAGTCCATCCATAATTGTATACCACCTACCCGTGGTTTTTTTTTTCTTTCTTCTTGTTACATACTACTATAGTAGCTTACTGTAGCAGTCTGCGGTGCTGCTGAGCTGACAGTGTCCAGCAGGTCCGTCATCAGTCATCATTACCTAATAAATATATATCTACCTGTCCGGCTGCAGTACTAGTGATATTATATATACATATATATATTGATTTCATATCATTATCATCCAGTCTATATTAGCAGCAGACACAGTACGGTAGTCCACGGCTGTAGCTACCTCTGTGTCGGCACTCGGCAGTCCATCCATAATTGTATACCACCTACCCGTGGTTTTTTTTTTCTTTCTTCTTTGTACATACTACTATAGTATAGTAGCTTACTGTAGCAGTCTGCGGTGCTGCTGAGCTGACAGTGTCCAGCAGGTCCGTCATCAGTCATCATTATGACAATGCTAAATTCCTTGTCGTATAAACAACCCTTTATGAAGCTAAGAACACTGTACGCTGTTTGCTCAAGAAGTACTGTAATGGTACGCTATTGGCGTAGCGATCGCTCAGCCGTAGGCGAGACGCTCAAGCGTCACGTTCGCTCACGGCCCAGTGATCACAGGACACGTTATTGGCTATGTCTAGGGGAATGATTCGCTATGGCGTAGCATACGCTCGAGACCACGAGGAGGTCACCAGCGGCGCAGACGCTCACAACGCTATACCTTTATGTTAAAACCTTATACCAATGAAATACACTGAATACCTTAATGTGAGTACAGGGTGTAAATGCAACCTTGTGTAACCTGACTAACTACAAAGCTGCTTGAGCGTCACCGACGCTCAAGTGAACACTTAACACTATAGAAAATGCACAGATACTGGTTTAGGTTCCAAAGCCTATTAACTGTATTATATCTAATATACTTGTAAAAGGGGATAACAGTACAAATGATACACTACAATATAACAAGGACTTCCTAACCACAGAACTAAACAATAAATACAAAAAGACAATACTACACTGACCTAAATGCAATACAGTACAATACTATAATACTATGAGAGATATAAGAGAAAAGAGGAGAGAGAGAGATAGAGAGAGAGAGAGAAATTGGCTCACAGAAAGACAATGATTACGGAGCGAAACTTACGCACAAAGGGTATGATCGCCTGCGCCTCGATATCCAGCTCCCGGCTATCAGCAGATAACCGTTGATGAGAGAGTGAGAGCTGGATGTGGTCGGCCTGCCTATTTATGCCCCACACACAATGCAATCTCATGGTCCTACAATCCCATTGTCCATTGGCCGAAGGAATTCGGCCCTGCATCATAACAAAAGGTCATAGGGTGATTCATACAGGTGGGCTGTGACGATTTCCAACAGCTCAGGTGGGTGGGAAACTGGGTTTCCCGCCGCATACCTGAGTATGAGTAAATAATAGAAATGGACATAAACTTCTTATGTCCATAACTATTCGCACGAGCGATTAATACGCTCCAAACCAACACCGGAATATTGCTAATTAAATACTCTTCCGATGGGTACCAAACACTGCTGTATGATTCCTGTTAGACCCTTCGTACGATATAAAGAGGGATTCCTCAGCTCTGGGACATTGTATTTTAACCAAACTTTCAGAATCTATCAAAGGGACCATGATCTATAAACTACATTAATTGTGAAAATATGTAACGAATGAGTCGCACGCTACGACCACATAAACTCTACCGTAAATACGCATACCGCGCCTGCGAGTGCACGCTATTGCGGGTATGCGCCTCCACGGGAGAGCGCACGCATGCGCAGCACGGATCAGTGTGCGGTGCAAATATGGCAACGTGCATAGAGACATTTTTCTGACTTCGACAGTCCACCCTTTGGCAGTCAATAATAACTGCCACAAAACGTTTAAGGAGAAAAATGTAAGTCAGGGGTTAATTGATTTCCATGGTGGGGTAAGGAAGAAGAGAGGAGTAGGTGTGAAAAGGGTATGACCTAGTGAGAGAGTAGAAGCATGTGTGTATGAGTCCATGTTTGGAGGGTCATGTATCATCGTGCCGTACGTGTGGTAAATCAAGCTTCGAGGTATTGCGAAGTATACATTTGAATTCCTTCTTATCCCGTATCAAGGGTCTGTGGATGGGCTGTCAAACTCTACCGAGCTCATTTTGGCTTTTAGTTGTAACAAAATGGGGATGCACATTTTAGTTGATGATACATGAATGGGGGAGGTATGTGGTTGCTGATATCTGTGCCTGTATTCCCTATCGTCTATGTGTGTTATTACCTGAGGGTTGTAGAGATGAAGATAAAGAACACTTATGGAAAATGCAATGATATTCTATGTCAGGGAAATGTACATCTGTCGTCGAAGTTGTGTTCGGTATCTGTTGAGAGTCGTCTTCTTTGCGCTGTATTGCTCCTTGGGCATGAGCAAATAGCTTTGTCTAAGCCATCAGATTTACAAAAAATGTTGGGCTAGCGTGAGTTTAAAAGTACTAGGGAAACTAGGGATCCATGGCAAAGTTCATCAAGTGTCCATTTCTCAAGTGGTCAAAAACTTCATCTTTGGTCTTGTCTGTTGTCTTGTCTGTATGCCGTCTCGTCAACTTCCTCGTCCAAGGGGGTCTTTGTATCTTGGAGAAAAGCAGAAAAACAGGTGAAAGAAACGGACCGTATAATCGCATTTTCATCACATTCTGGTTTCTATCATTGGGTCATAAATCAAATCCAGGTTAATTACGGTTTCCTCACTCCTCAAGCTCATCACTTTTGTACTTTGTTTGCACCTCATTAAAGCCTGCCCGCATCTAAATATCAATCCAATCGATATAACGACACCCAAGATACATAGTAGAAACTTTCCAACATCCATTATGACTCCTTGAGCCCATTCTCCCAAACCGGAGAACCAATTTCGCGGGTTCAACCATGACACCCAACCAGTCAGCTCATTACCTACAGCAGCAAGGGTGAGATTGTGTTTTCGACGAAATTCCCACTTTAATTGCAGAATATCGTCCATCTTTTGGTCTATGACCTCTACCGGATCCTCGGTGCTATTTGTGATATACGTGCAACACTTTATGCCGTACTGTGTTGCCAATGTAACACAATATCCGCCTGTTACTGCTGTAAGATAATTAAGAACCATCCTATGCTGAACTAGTTCTGTTTTGTAAGCTTGAAGTTCTCTTCCAGTGTATCTAAACGTGTCATCATACATTTCAGTGATATTATCTAACAAATTGGCGAGTGCGGAAATGTATTTATAATTCATCACTCCCCGAGCGGTACGAGTGAAATCTAACGCTACCAGAACCTGAATCCCGGTGGATTCATGGATAAGATCAGAGGCCGGATGCTCTAACCTTTCTGACAGTTGTCTTTTAACTCGGTGCTCGTAGTGAGTGTGAGTATAAGGAGCTTGGGCACCACGGTGTATGTCCTTCATTTTGTCATGTGTAACAGTCATCACTTCAGGCAATACTTTTCCAATATAACACAATCCTTCAGAGTTTGGGGCAAGCCACTTGTACGCCTTTCTCCCGCATATGAAATATGCATCATCGGGGAGAACATATGGGACGGAGAAGGACATGACCATGTTACAAACCTTCCAGGTGAAATCTCCTGACCCTAATTCTTCCATCTGCCTAATGCACGTATCGGTTTGTACGATATGTGCACAGTATCCTGGTGATACCTCTCCAACTCTAGTAATCCTATTTCCTAGGGTATATCGATATCGGAAAGATTTTCCTCTACTGGCTATGTGGCGTACGAGCTCTGTATCTGTAGGCATTCTATCTGCTCTGTGTGAGAAGGTCATGGTGTGGTTACTCCATGACACTTCCCAATTTCCCGGTTTTCTGGGATTGGAGATGTTAAAACATAAGAGGGACCTATCCACATGGTATTGGTGGAGCTTCAAACTAGGAGGGCTGGAGATGTTAAACCTCCGGTCCACCGGTCTCCCACCACTTAGCTCAAGTACCTCCCCTAACGTTAAAGGAAATGGTACTAGCCCTGATTTACTGTGACCCTGAGGTACTTGAGAGCATACCCAACAATCGGTCTTGTTTAACACATTACCCACTAGAGAGTGATAGTCACTCAATGGATGCCGGTCCATATGGATATTAAAACTAGATTGGCATTTCTTTATGCATCCATCTTCAACCAGATTATCACAGAGCCTACAGATACAATTTTCTTCAGCTAACATTCCTTCACAGTTGTTTACAAATAACATGGGCCCTCATTCCGAGTTGATCGGTCGCAAGGCGAATTTAGCAGAGTTACACACGCTAAGCCGCCGCCTACTGGGAGTGAATCTTAGCTTCTTAAAATTGCGACCGATGTATTCGCAATATTGCGATTACTAACTACTTAGCAGTTTCAGAGTAGCTTCAGACTTACTCTGCCTGTGCGATCAGTTCAGTGCTTGTCGTTCCTGGTTGACGTCACAAACACACCCAGCGTTCGCCCAGGCACTCCCACCGTTTCTCCGGCCACTCCTGCGTTTTTTCCGGAAACGGTAGCGTTTTCAGCCACACGCCCCTGAAACGCCGTGTTTCCGCCCAGTAACACCCATTTCCTGTCAATCACATTACGATCGCCGGAGCGATGAAAAAGCCGTGAGTAAAATTACTTTCTACATAGCAAAGTTACTTGGCGCAGTCGCAGTGCGAACATTGCGCATGCGTACTAAGCGGATTTTCATTGCGATGCGATGAAAAATACCGAGCGAACAACTCGGAATGAGGGCCATGGTTGTTAGATCGTGCCCGGTACTCGCCTTTGCTTGGTGATTGGGTTGCTATTGGAAATTTACACCTCCGTCTCAGTCATCAGGACCTTTCTGGATCCTTTCTCGACCTCACTGGTACTTTCACCGAAACAGACTGCTCTGGTCAACATCATGGTTAACGGGAAAAATCCATATCACAGTCTCTTGGGGCAAGTCCATCTTACAGGAGGAGAAAAGAAGAAATTTGTAAATGGGGTATAAGAAAATCAGTTTGAGGGGGAGAGAACTCGTTACGATAATAAGTTCTCTCGTCTTGTTGTTCTTCTTGTTCTGCTGTCCTCTCAAAGGTGTTGTCTCTCAGTCTTCCAAACGAACATTCTGGTGATGCAATATTCTTCCTAACCAGCGATCTTTCTGTAAGGAGCAAAAATCTTGCATTACCATTTGTCTAACTGATGTGTGACATACCATCTTTAAACATGAAAACATGAGTGAGAAGAGAGAGAGAAAAAAACAAAAACAAAAGAGAGAACAATTCATATGCATATATATTACACAAATCAACAATAACCATCAATAAGAGAAGAGAAACAAAGCATTTTTAAACATTGTCAACATTAAGAAAACATTGTCAGACTATTAGGCTGTCGTATCTACGTGTCTAATGGTTTCCTTGAGCAGTCCCTCCCCACCAGCACTTGCATTATTCCACTGTCTGTATCTGGCCAGAATACATTGTGGTGGATAGGTCATGCTGGGGTTTGGTAGACTTCTGCAAGGACCAAGCGAATATGCAATGTTTGAATTCTTACCAATAATCGTCAGAGATGGGGATAGAGAGAGGGAGAGAAAAACATTTTTCACAAATACATTTACAACTTTTCACCTGGTCATTCCTGTGTCTTTAGTGAATGACCTCCCACTTCATTAACCGTTACCTCAGGCTTACCATCAGTCCTAATGATCACCTTTCCTGACTATATATTATGGGTGTGGCCCAAAATTCTTCCTATATGATCCCTGATTATAATTTGGTGTGTCATAACTTTTGCTCATTTTCATGTCTAGGGGGTCTGATTTTATGTGGGCTGTTGCAGTTACTGGCATAATGCCCTTCTCTTTTGCACAGATCACAAATCCTTAAGTTCCTCCATGTGCCAATGGCCTGGGGTTTTGGTTGATTTGATGCCTCCTCAAACGCTTGGATGCTCATCACCATCAACCGCTTTCCCTGTACCTACCTGATTCCTTGGATACCATGATTATGTCGTTGTCTAGGGAGTTGATATACCTTCTGTGAATCTTTGATCATACAGTTAGATCTTTCCTAGGATCTGGGTAATCAGACATGATTGATCTCAATTCTGTCCGGGACCAGGGATGGCGCATTGCACTGTCCTTGACGGGAATGGTTCCCTGATCATCAGTCTTCCCATTGGGGACTGTGATCACCCTGACAGGACTAAACTCAATTACATCACCTTGTTTTGGTCTTATAATATGGGGTACATTTGTTTGTGCGTGATATAAAACATTGTACGTACCTGTGGACACGACCTCACCTGACCCTCCGTTAGGGGGTTTGATTATTGCCTTTACCAATTTGGTCGCGTCCACCTGGATGTCTTGTAGGATGGCTTCTGGAAGAGGTGCTGACATCGTTCTGGGCTCACTTTCTTGTTTGTATTCCTGAGGGAGGTTTGACATGGGGTGCAGCTTGCACAGGTTAATAGTTGTACATTCAACAGTATTACAATAATCATTGTTACATTTATTACACTTATTCTTATAATCTATATTACAGTTGCTAAGAGCGTTTTTATTGTTCACCCTTGTGTCTTTCTCTCCGCAATCAACCCCTCTCCTGATGCCACTGTCTCTCCTCTCAAGATAAGAGTCAGAAAAGTCAATAGACTCTTTTTGTAATTCACTTTCCTGTTGCCATAACTGTAAATATTCATAATGTTTATTTTGTCTCTTCGTTGGTTCAATGAGACTTATCCTCCTCCTTAAATTTTGTAACACTTCTGGACTGAAGCTACCTATTCTTGGGAATTTGTCCCTGTCTTGTACAGTCATTCTCTCCCATTCATCACATAAAACCTCTGTGTGACTACCGTATTTTTCACACATTACATATCGTGCCGACCCAACTGGTCGGTTCTCTGAATCAACCCGAACCGAGGTTGATCGCCCCCTACCTGAACAAATGGCCCCCATAATCTGCAGGCGTTGCTTATTCCTCCTTGGATCTTTATCTCAAGGTTTTCAGCGAACCCTTACAAACAAACCAAGATGTCCTTGGGCAGGCCGGCGGTGGTGGTTTATCAAGTACCCCACTTACTTCTCGCCCACGTTGGCCTGTGCTGCAATCACTGTAACCAGAGCTGCGGTACCCAACCCAGGGCCCCTGGGAACCTTTATTTACTGGGGCGCGTTCCCCAGCAAGTATCGGTTGTTGGATAGTTCCTGAGTGACCAGCGAACTTCCCTTCCAAAAATAAAAAATTACACAAATCACGTCAGAATGTACAAATAGCGTTTGTGACCACTTTACTCTAATGGTATTAGGTCAGATTACTAACTACTGCACACAATTACGTGCGGTCCAATCGTTCAGTACACGAGCACTACTTGTCATGTACTGAAAGATCAATGGAATCGATGTTTCCGGCCGCGATTCCTTCAGCAAGAGCTTGTATGGCCTATATGGGTTCTGCACCAACACCCCAGGCGTTGTGCCACTGGACTTTTATAGCGGACCTCTTTGTCTATTTTACCTGTTACCTTATGACCTCCTGGTCTGTTACCTTATGACCTCCTGGTCTTGTTACCTTATGACCTCCTGGTCTTGTTACCTTATGACCTCCTGGTCTTGTTACCTTATGGTCCGCTATACTCTAATGCTCAAATATTATTTAACCAGGGATGCCTCCCTAGCCACCGTATATGTCACTTACACGTATGTCCCTTGACGAGTACCCGGCTTTCCTTTTGGTTCCACCTTAAAGTTATATAAACTTTTGTATACAAAACACACTCACTCAACACATGTACACTTTTGTTTCTATATCTATTTCTGCGCAGAAATTGTCTTTAGGCCAAAAGTGTTACCAATTAGGAGCAGGATCTGTTAAACTAAATTTCAGATTTTTCCAAAAATAGATTTGCGTTATTTACCGCGTCGCGTTATCTACCGCTGTGCGTTAATTATCGCCTTTGCGTTACTTCACTTTATCACAGCTTGAGCTACGTGGGCGTAACCAGACGCTACGTTGCGTAATGTACGCTGCGTGCGTCTGCCTTTTGGATTGCGTACGCTAGTCTTTGTTAGCGACACGTGTACGCAATGCAAAGGATCCACCGTAACACAATATATACTTTTATCAATGTAAATGATCCCTGATCATCTACCGCAATCCACACTGACTGCCTTGTATCTCCTAGACAAACCGTGTGTTGTTCTATACTTTAACTATTACCTCTACTATTAAATAACAGCAAATCTCTTTTTAGCACTTTCTATCAACTATAAAATTGGCAAACAGGAATAGTGATATACGAAAATGAAACAGAAATGCAGATATATGCGTGCGTACGCAAGACAAAAGAAAAATAAACAGTTTTAAAAAGACACAAGCGTTTTGTTCTTACTTCCGGTTACCGGGTTCCTTCAGCACTCTTTATCTAAGCGAAGCAGACGCTTATCCCGCCAGCACTATGAGACAATCTCCCACCCTTTGCTGGGGGATAATGTCTGCTGATCTACCTAGTGCAGATGTGAGAAGTATAGGACGAGTTCCCAATTGACAATGCTAAATTCCTTGTCGTATAAACAACCCTTTATGAAGCTAAGAACACTGTACGCTGTTTGCTCAAGAAGTACCGTAATGGTACGCTATTGGCGTAGCGATCGCTCAGCCGTAGGCGAGACGCTCAAGCGTCACGTTCGCTCACGGCCCAGTGATCACAGGACACGTTATTGGCTATGTCTAGGGGAATGATTCGCTATGGCGTAGCATACGCTCGAGACCACGAGGAGGTCACCAGCGGCGCAGACGCTCACAACGCTATACCTTTATGTTAAAACCTTATACCAATGAAATACACTGAATACCTTAATGTGAGTACAGGGTGTAAATGCAACCTTGTGTAACCTGACTAACTACAAAGCTGCTTGAGCGTCACCGACGCTCAAGTGAACACTTAACACTATAGAAAATGCACAGATACTGGTTTAGGTTCCAAAGCCTATTAACTGTATTATATCTAATATACTTGTAAAAGGGGATAACAGTACAAATGATACACTACAATATAACAAGGACTTCCTAACCACAGAACTAAACAATAAATACAAAAAGACAATACTACACTGACCTAAATGCAATACAGTACAATACTATAATACTATGAGAGATATAAGAGAAAAGAGGAGAGAGAGAGATAGAGAGAGAGAGAGAAATTGGCTCACAGAAAGACAATGATTACGGAGAGAAACTTACGCACAAAGGGTATGATCGCCTGCGCCTCGATATCCAGCTCCCGGCTATCAGCAGATAACCGTTGATGAGAGAGTGAGAGCTGGATGTGGTCGGCCTGCCTATTTATGCCCCACACACAATGCAATCTCATGGTCCTACAATCCCATTGTCCATTGGCCGAAGGAATTCGGCCCTGCATCATAACAAAAGGTCATAGGGTGATTCATACAGGTGGGCTGTGACGATTTCCAACAGCTCAGGTGGGTGGGAAACTGGGTTTCCCGCCGCATACCTGAGTATGAGTAAATAATAGAAATGGACATAAACTTCTTATGTCCATAACTATTCGCACGAGCGATTAATACGCTCCAAACCAACACCGGAATATTGCTAATTAAATACTCTTCCGATGGGTACCAAACACTGCTGTATGATTCCTGTTAGACCCTTCGTACGATATAAAGAGGGATTCCTCAGCTCTGGGACATTGTATTTTAACCAAACTTTCAGAATCTATCAAAGGGACCATGATCTATAAACTACATTAATTGTGAAAATATGTAACGAATGAGTCGCACGCTACGACCACATAAACTCTACCGTAAATACGCATACCGTGCCTGCGAGTGCACGCTATTGCGGGTATGCGCCTCCACGGGAGAGCGCACGCATGCGCAGCACGGATCAGTGTGCGGTGCAAATATGGCAACGTGCATAGAGACATTTTTCTGACTTCGACAATTACCTAATAAATATATATCTACCTGTCCGGCTGCAGTACTAGTGATATTATATATACATATATATATTGATTTCATATCATTATCATCCAGTCTATATTAGCAGCAGACACAGTACGGTAGTCCACGGCTGTAGCTACCTCTGTGTCGGCACTCGGCAGTCCATCCATAATTGTATACCACCTACCCGTGGTTTTTTCTTTTCTTTCTTCTTTGTACATACTACTATAGTATAGTAGCTTACTGTAGCAGTCTGCGGTGCTGCTGAGCTGACAGTGTCCAGCAGGTCCGTCATCAGTCATCATTACCTAATAAATATATATCTACCTGTCCGGCTGCAGTACTAGTGATATTATATATACATATATATATTGATTTCATATCATTATCATATAGTCTATATTAGCAGCAGACACAGTACGGTAGTCCACGGCTGTAGCTACCTCTGTGTCGGCACTCGGCAGTCCATCCATAATTGTATACCACCTACCCGTGGTTTTTTTTTTCTTTCTTCTTTGTACATACTACTATAGTATAGTAGCTTACTGTAGCAGTCTGCGGTGCTGCTGAGCTGACAGTGTCCAGCAGGTCCGTCATCAGTCATCATTGTTATGATTCCCGTACTCCAGACCAGAGGAGATCTTTATGGCAGAGGTCTGAGTACTGGAAAGATATGCTGGTACGGGAGCAGGAAGGCCTAGTAACCCCTGGCGCCCTAACTCCGTTGTCTCGCCCGTGTTATCAGAAATCCCCTGCGAGACTATGGTTGCTTGAGCCCATGGCAGCCGCGTTCGAAGGGCGGATTATGTCTGCCCAACCCCGATGCCCCCTCAGGTCTTAATGGGAGACAAAGGGAAATCCGAGACAGGGTGATAACAAGGGGCCCTCTGACTAAGCAACCAGGCCAGGGGTTACAAGCTATCTAACTTAAACCAAAAGTATGTGCGGACAAACCGCCAGGGAAAAGGACAACCAAAGATCCACTGATCCGTACTCCTATCCAGCACCGCTGGATACCAGAGTGGATTTGTGGGAGCGGAATCCTCCGCAAAAGCTCCAGAACACAATAAACTAAATAATAATAGTAAGCGGTCAAGCCGCAACACACGGCTATGCCGCGACTCACGAACACCACAGGATGTTAAAGGTGCTCGGTCGGACTCCAGGAATAGATGACAAATTCCGAGTACTGGATCACTGAGGACAGGAACAACCGGGTTGAGCAGGACTGGAAACTCTCTGTAACTGACACAGCAAACAGGAAGCTATCACCGGCGTCTGTGAGAAGTCCTGGGAGTGCTTTTAATTGGGAGCCCTCCAATCAGGATCCAGACAGGGTAATGATCAATCATGCCGTGCAGCTGCATGCTGCACGGCCAAGCTACCAATTAACTGATTTATTTAGACCCAGCAACGGGGAACGCGGTCCGACAGTGGCGTCCCCGTTGCTAGGGTCAGAGCGGCTCTGTGCGCCCGGCGTCTAGCGTTGCTAGGGAGCCGGCGGCTGTCTGCCTGCGGCTTCCCTAGTTGCTAGGCACCGGGCCGCACTGACGGGCGGACCCTCGGCGCCTAACAGTACCCCCCCCTTGAGGAGGGGTCAAGGAACCCCTAAGGCCAGGTTTCTGAGGAAATTCTCGAAAAAATGCCTTTTTGAGCCTCGGGGCATGGAGATCCTCATCCAGGACCCAGGACCTTTCCTCTGGACCATAACCTTTCCAATGTACCAAAAAATAAAGTCGACCCCGGGACAACCTGGAATCAAGAACCTTCTCCACCAAGAACTCCTGCTGACCCTGTACATCTATTGGTGATTTCCCCTGAGAGATCTTGCGAGGAAATCTACTGGACGAAACATAGTGTTTTAACAAGGAGCAATGGAAGGTATTTCCAATCCGTAAAGTTTTTGGTAAACGTAACCGGAAAGCCACTGGATTGACTTTTTTGATAATATGAAATGGTCCAATAAATTTAGGACCCAATCTGGCTGAGGTTTGTCGAAGTTTAATGTTGCGAGTCGACAACCATACCCTATCTCCAACTTTAAAAGTGCACGGCCGCCGGAGCCTGTCAGAAATTTTTTTCTCCCGAAATGCCGCTTTTCTGAGAGCCAGGTGCACTTTTCTCCAAATGAGTTTGAGATGAGAGGTCAAGGTCAGCGAGGAGACAGAGGAATGTTGAAAAAAGGAATTAGCTCTGGGGTGAAAACCAAAAACTGTAAAAAATGGAGATACATTGGTGGAGGAATGACAGGCATTGTTGTAAGCAAACTCTGCAAACGGAAGAAACTCAGACCAGTCATTTTGGAGTTTGGCCGAGTACAAACGCAAATATTGTTTTAATGATTGATTAACTCGCTCAGTCTGCCCGTTGGATTGGGGATGGTAGCCAGACGTTAAAGATAATTTCATCTTTAATGAGGCACAAAAAGACTTCCAAAACTGTGCAATGAATTGTGGACCCCGATCAGAAACAATATCAGTGGGTAACCCATGGAGTCTGAAAACATGGCGGAGGAACAAGACTGCCAATCCCTGGGCAGATGGCAATCTGGGAAGAGCAATGAAATGGGCCATCTAACTAAAACGGTCCACTACCACCCATATGACTCGGCATCCGGCTGACAGAGGGAGGTCCACCACAAAATCCATGGAAATATGAGACCATGGCCTAAGAGGAACATTCAAGGGCATAAGTTGACCGATAGGCAAGGAACGGGGAACCTTATGCTGTGCACAGACCTGACAAGAAAAAACAAACTCCTTAATGTCTTTGGAAAGACCAGGCCACCATACCGAGCGGGAAACTAATTCAAAAGTTTTAGCGATCCCCGGATGCCCGGCAACCTTGCTATCATGAAACTCCGTCAAAACCGTTGCTCTCAAAAACTCGGGGACAAAAAGACGACCAGCAGGAGTATTTCCAGGAGCTTGATGTTGAAGCTGCTTTAACTGGGTAAATAAATCTTGTGTGAGACCTGCCCGAATGACTGAAGACGGAAGTATGGGAGTAACAGGACTGTTGTCTTGAACTGGAAGAAAACTGCGTGACAGGGCATCTGCCTTGGTATTCTTGGAACCTGGCCTGAAGGTGATAATGAACTTGAAACGAGTAAAAAATAAAGCCCAACGAGCTTGCCGGGCATTCAGCCGTTTAGCTGATTCAATGTATTGAAGATTTTTGTGATCAGTCAAAACTGAAATGGTATGAGTGGCTCCTTCAAGCCAATGCCTCCACTCCTCAAACGCCCATTTAATAGCCAGTAATTCCCGGTTACCAACATCGTAGTTGGATTCAGCAGATGAGAATTTCCTGGACATGAAGGCACAAGGATGTAATTCCAGGGAATCCGGATCCTTCTGAGATAGGATAGCCCCTACTCCAACCTCCGAGGCATCAACCTCAACAATGAAAGGCAATTCTGGGTTGGGATGTCTGAGGACCGGGGCTGAGACAAAGGCTTGTTTCAAGGCCTGAAAAGATAACTCCGCTTCACGCGACCAGTTGGTAGGATCTGCTCCCTTTTTAGTCAGTGCCACAATGGGAGCAACTAGGTCAGAGAAAGAGTGAATAAATCTTCTATAGTAATTCGCAAACCCTAAAAAGCGCTGAATTGCTTTTAAATTGGTGGGTTGCGCCCAACTAAGGATGGCTTGGAGCTTCTTTGGTTCCATACAGAATCCCCGAGGGGAAATAATGTACCCTAAAAAGGATACCTCCGTGACATGAAATTCACACTTCTCCAGCTTGGCATATAGGTGATTTTCACGTAATTTTTTTAGAACCTGACGCACCTGGGTAACATGTTGTTCAATAGAGTCAGAATATATCAAAATATCGTCTAAGTAGACTACAACGAATCTTCCAAGAAATTCACGGAGCACATCGTTAATGAGATCCTGGAAAACTGCCGGAGCGTTGGACAGGCCGAATGGCATAACCAGATACTCATAGTGGCCTGATTGAGTACTGAATGCCGTTTTCCACTCATCCCCTGACTTGATTCTGATGAGGTTATATGCTCCTCTCAGGTCAATCTTAGAAAAAATCACAGCCGAACGTAGCTGATCAAAGAGGACAGAAATCAGCGGCAAAGGGTAAGTATTCTTTACTGAGATTTTATTCAAGGCTCTAAAGTCAATGCAAGGTCTGAGTGATCCATCCTTCTTCTCCACGAAGAAGAAGCCTGCACTTAAAGGGGATTTAGATGGCCTGATAAATCCTTTCCCTAGGCTTTCTTTAACATACTCATTCATGGCCACAGTTTCAGGTCCGGACAATGCATATAACCTTCCTTTAGGCAAAGTGGCACCAGGAATTAACTCGATAGCACAATCATAAGGCCTATGGGGAGGCAAAATATCCGCATTGCCCTTGGAAAATACATCAACAAAATCCTGGTATTCCACAGGAATGGGTGCGGGAATGACAGCAGCTATTCTGATGGGAAGCGTAATACATTCCTTATTACAGATGGTACCCCATTGTAAGATCTCCCCCGACTGCCAATCAATGATGGGATTATGAAAGGCCAGCCAAGGGTGACCCAGAACCACAGGAACTGCTGGGCAATGGGTAAGGAAAAACTCAATCTTTTCAGAATGCAGAGCTCCTACCGAAAGTAGAACAGGAGGTGTACAGAGAGAAATAACCCCATTGGACAAGGGACTCCCATCTAAACCATGCATGGTGATACACCTACCCAAGGCTAACTGAGGAATACCTAAGGCCTTAGCCCATGTTAAATCCATAAAGTTCCCTGCAGCTCCACTGTCCACAAAAGCCGAGATCGAGGAACAGAGGCTGCCAAAGGAAACTTTAGCTGGAACCAACAGTGAATTATTTGAGGAGATAAGCTGCAGACCAAAGTGAACCCCCTCACAACTCACTTGGTCGAGGCGTTTCCCGACTTGTTCGGACAACTACGGGCAAAATGTCCCTTACCCCCACAGTATAAACAAAGACCAGAATTTTGCCTTCTGGTTCTTTCTTCAGGAGACAGTTTGGAGAGGCCTATCTGCATGGGCTCCTCTATGTCCACAGGAATGGAAAAAACACAAGGAGAAGACCCGACAGATGCTCCTTTTTCAACCCTCCGCTCTCTGAGACGACGATCAATCTTAATAGAAAGCTCCATGAGTTTATCGAGAGTCTCAGGAGCGGGATACTGAAGGAGACTGTCTTTTATAGACTCGGATAAGCCGAGGCGAAACTGACTGCGTAGGGCTGGGTCATTCCATCCACAGTCGTTCGACCAACGGCGAAACTCCGTACAATACATCTCTGCGGGATTCCTACCCTGTCTGAGAGCACGCAACTGACTCTCAGCGGATGCCTCTCTATCAGGGTCGTCATACAATAGCCCTAAAGATCCCAGAAAGGCGTCTACAGACAATAAAGCCGGATCGTCTGTCTTTAAGCCAAAAGCCCAGGTCTGAGGATCCCCCTGTAGCAAAGAAATAATAATTCCTACCCGCTGAGATTCCGTACCTGAGGAGACTGGTCTTAAGCGAAAATACAGTTTACAAGACTCTTTAAAATTAAAAAACTGCTTTCTATCCCCAGAAAAACGGTCAGGCAGATGCATTTTTGGTTCAGGAATGACCCTCGGGGAAGTCCGTAACAGATCTTCCTGTGACTTCACCCGAAGGGACAGATCTTGAACCATCTGAGTAAGCTCTTGAATCTGGCTAACTAAAAACTGGCCAGGATTTGGCCCAACACCGGAGGGATTCATGAGGCTGACTAATCTCCCAACAGAATAAGGGAAAAAATTAACTCCTGTTAATTTTAAATTTTAGTCGGCCGGTGATAATGTTATGATTCCCGTACTCCAGACCAGAGGAGATCTTTATGGCAGAGGTCTGAGTACTGGAAAGATATGCTGGTACGGGAGCAGGAAGGCCTAGTAACCCCTGGCGCCCTAACTCCGTTGTCTCGCCCGTGTTATCAGAAATCCCCTGCGAGACTATGGTTGCTTGAGCCCATGGCAGCCGCGTTCGAAGGGCGGATTATGTCTGCCCAACCCCGATGCCCCCTCAGGTCTTAATGGGAGACAAAGGGAAATCCGAGACAGGGTGATAACAAGGGGCCCTCTGACTAAGCAACCAGGCCAGGGGTTACAAGCTATCTAACTTAAACCAAAAGTATGTGCGGACAAACCGCCAGGGAAAAGGACAACCAAAGATCCACTGATCCGTACTCCTATCCAGCACCGCTGGATACCAGAGTGGATTTGTGGGAGCGGAATCCTCCGCAAAAGCTCCAGAACACAATAAACTAAATAATAATAGTAAGCGGTCAAGCCGCAACACACGGCTACGCCGCGACTCACGAACACCACAGGATGTTAAAGGTGCTCGGTCGGACTCCAGGAATAGATGACAAATTCCGAGTACTGGATCACTGAGGACAGGAACAACCGGGTTGAGCAGGACTGGAAACTCTCTGTAACTGACACAGCAAACAGGAAGCTATCACCGGCATCTGTGAGAAGTCCTGGGAGTGCTTTTAATTGGGAGCCCTCCAATCAGGATCCAGACAGGGTAATGATCAATCATGCCGTGCAGCTGCATGCTGCACGGCCAAGCTACCAATTAACTGATTTATTTAGACCCAGCAACGGGGAACGCGGTCCGACAGTGGCGTCCCCGTTGCTAGGGTCAGAGCGGCTCTGTGCGCCCGGCGTCTAGCGTTGCTAGGGAGCCGGCGGCTGTCTGCCTGCGGCTTCCCTAGTTGCTAGGTGCCGGGCCGCACTGACGGGCGGACCCTCGGCGCCTAACAATCATTAACTAATAAATATATATCTACCTGTCCGGCTGCAGTACTAGTGATATTATATATACATATATATATTGATTTCATATCATTATCATCCAGTCTATATTAGCAGCAGACACAGTACGGTAGTCCACGGCTGTAGCTACCTCTGTGTCGGCACTCAGCAGTCCATCCATAATTGTATACCACCTACCCGTGGTTTTTTTTTTCTTTCTTCTTTGTACATACTACTATAGTATAGTAGCTTACTGTAGCAGTCTGCGGTGCTGCTGAGCTGACAGTGTCCAGCAGGTCCGTCATCAGTCATCATTACCTAATAAATATATATCTACCTGTCCGGCTGCAGTACTAGTGATATTATATATACATATATATATTGATTTCATATCATTATCATCCAGTCTATATTAGCAGCAGACACAGTACGGTAGTCCACGGCTGTAGCTACCTCTGTGTCGGCACTCGGCAGTCCATCCATAATTGTATACCACCTACCCGTGTTTTTTTTTTTTCTTTCTTCTTTGTACATACTACTATAGTATAGTAGCTTACTGTAGCAGTCTGCGGTGCTGCTGAGCTGACAGTGTCCAGCAGGTCCGTCATCAGTCATCATTACCTAATAAATATATATCTACCTGTCCGGCTGCAGTACTAGTGATATTATATATACATATATATATTGATTTCATATCATTATCATCCAGTCTATATTAGCAGCAGACACAGTACGGTAGTCCACGGCTGTAGCTACCTCTGTGTCAGCACTCGGCAGTCCATCCATAATTGTATACCACCTACCCGTGGTTTTTTTTTTCTTTCTTCTTTGTACATACTACTATAGTATAGTAGCTTACTGTAGCAGTCTGCGGTGCTGCTGAGCTGACAGTGTCCAGCAGGTCCGTCATCAGTCATCATTACCTAATAAATATATATCTACCTGTCCGGCTGCAGTACTAGTGATATTATATATACATATATATATTGATTTCATATCATTATCATCCAGTCTATATTAGCAGCAGACACAGTACGGTAGTCCACGGCTGTAGCTACCTCTGTGTCGGCACTCGGCAGTCCATCCATAATTGTATACCACCTACCCGTGGTTTTTTCTTTTTCTTTCTTCTTTGTACATACTACTATAGTATAGTAGCTTACTGTAGCAGTCTGCGGTGCTGCTGAGCTGACAGTGTCCAGCAGGTCCGTCATCAGTCATCATTACCTAATAAATATATATCTACCTGTCCGGCTGCAGTACTAGTGATATTATATATATATACATATATATATTGATTTCATATCATTATCATCCAGTCTATATTAGCAGCAGACACAGTACGGTAGTCCACGGCTGTAGCTACCTCTGTGTCGGCACTCGGCAGTCCATCCATATACTAGTATCCATCCATCTCCATTGTTTACCTGAGGTGCCTTTTAGTTGTGCCTGTTAAAATATGGAGAACAAAAATGTTGAGGTTCCAAAATTAGGGAAAGATCAAGATCCACTTCCACCTCGTGCTGAAGCTGCTGCCACTAGTCATGGCCGAAACGATGAAATGCCAGCAACGTCGTCTGCCAAGGCCGATGCCCAATGTCATAGTACAGAGCATGTCAAATCCAAAACACCAAATATCAGTAAAAAAAGGACTCCAAAACCTAAAATAAAATTGTCGGAGGAGAAGCGTAAACTTGCCAATATGCCATTTACCACACGGAGTGGCAAGGAACGGCTGAGGCCCTGGCCTATGTTCATGGCTAGTGGTTCAGCTTCACATGAGGATGGAAGCACTCAGCCTCTCGCTAGAAAAATGAAAAGACTCAAGCTGGCAAAAGCAGTAGCACCGCAAAGAACTGTGCGTTCTTCGAAATCCCAAATCCACAAGGAGAGTCCGACTCCAATTGTGTCGGTTGCGATGCCTGACCTTCCCAACACTGGACGTGAAGAGCATGCGCCTTCCACCATTTGCACGCCCCCTGCAAGTGCTGGAAGGAGCACCCGCAGTCCAGTTCCTGATAGTCAGATTGAAGATGTCAGTGTTGAAGTACACCAGGATGAGGAGGATATGGGTGTTGCTGGCGCTGGGGAGGAAATTGACCAGGAGGATTCTGATGGTGAGGTGGTTTGTTTAAGTCAGGCACCCGGGGAGACACCTGTTGTCCGTGGGAGGAATATGGCCACTGACATGCCTGGTGAAAATACCAAAAAAATCAGCTCTTCGGTGTGGAAGTATTTCAACAGAAATGCGGACAACAGGTGTCAAGCCGTGTGTTGCCTTTGTCAAGCTGTAATAAGTAGGGGTAAGGACGTTAACCACCTCGGAACATCCTCCCTTATACGTCACCTGCAGCGCATTCATAATAAGTCAGTGACAAGTTCAAAAACTTTGGGTGACAGCGGAAGCAGTCCACTGACCAGTAAATACCTTCCTCTTGTAACCAAGCTCACGCAAACCACCCCACCAACCCCCTCAGTGTCAATTTCCTCCTTCCCCAGGAATGCCAATAGTCCTGCAGGCCATGTCACTGGCAATTCTGACGATTCCTCTCCTGCCTGGGATTCCTCTGATGCATCCTTGCGTGTAACGCCTACTGCTGCTGGCGCTGCTGTTGTTGCTGCTGGGAGTCGATGGTCATCCCAGAGGGGAAGTCGTAAGACCACTTTTACTACTTCCACCAAGCAATTGACTGTCCAACAGTCCTTTGCGAGGAAGATGAAATATCACAGCAGTCATCCTACTGCAAAGCGGATAACTGAGGCCTTGGCATCCTGGGTGGTGAGAAACATGGTTCCAGTATCCATCATTACTGCAGAGCCAACTAGAGACTTGTTGGAGGTACTGTGTCCCCGGTACCAAATACCATCTAGGTTCCATCTCTCTAGGCAGGCGATACCGAAAATGTACACAGACCTCAGAAAAAGAGTCACCAGTGTCCTAAAAATGCAGCTGTACCCAATGTCCACTTAACCACGGACATGTGGACAAGTGGAGCAGGGCAGGGTCAGGACTATATGACTGTGACAGCCCACTGGGTAGATGTATGGACTCCCGCCGCAAGAACAGCAGCGGCGGCACCAGTAGCAGCATCTCGCAAACGCCAACTCTTTCCTAGGCAGGCTACGCTTTGTATCACCGCTTTCCAGAATACGCACACAGCTGAAAACCTCTTACGGCAACTGAGGAAGATCATCGCGGAATGGCTTACCCCAATTGGACTCTCCTGTGGATTTGTGGCATCGGACAACGCCAGCAATATTGTGTGTGCATTAAATATGGGCAAATTCCAGCACGTCCCATGTTTTGCACATACCTTGAATTTGGTGGTGCAGAATTTTTTAAAAAACGACAGGGGCGTGCAAGAGATGCTGTCGGTGGCCAGAAGAATTGCGGGACACTTTCGGCGTACAGGCACCACGTACAGAAGACTGGAGCACCACCAAAAACTACTGAACCTGCCCTGCCATCATCTGAAGCAAGAAGTGGTAACGAGGTGGAATTCAACCCTCTATATGCTTCAGAGGTTGGAGGAGCAGCAAAAGGCCATTCAAGCCTATACAATTGAGCACGATATAGGAGGTGGAATGCACCTGTCTCAAGCACAGTGGAGAATGATTTCAACGTTGTGCAAGGTTCTGATGCCCTTTGAACTTGCCACACGTGAAGTCAGTTCAGACACTGCCAGCCTGAGTCAGGTCATTCCCCTCATCAGGCTTTTGCAGAAGAAGCTGGAGACATTGAAGGAGGAGCTAACACGGAGCGATTCCGCTAGGCATGTGGGACTTGTGGATGGAGCCCTTAATTCGCTTAACAAGGATTTACGGGTGGTCAATCTGTTGAAATCAGAGCATTACATTTTGGCCACCGTGCTCGATCCTAGATTTAAAGCCTACCTTGGATCTCTCTTTCCAGCAGACACAAGTCTGCTGGGGTTGAAAGACCTGCTGGTGAGAAAATTGTCAAGTCAAGCGGAACGCGACCTGTCAGCATCTCCTCCTTCACATTCTCCAGCAACTGGGGGTGCGAGGAAAAGGCTCAGAATTCCGAGCCCACCCGCTGGCGGTGATGCAGGGCAGTCTGGAGTGACTGCTGATGCTGACATCTGGTCCGGACTGAAGGACCTGACAACGATTACGGACATGTCGTCTACTGTCACTGCATATGATTCTCTCAACATTGAAAGAATGGTGGAGGATTATATGAGTGACCGCATCCAAGTAGGCACGTCACACAGTCCGTACTTATACTGGCAGGAAAAAGAGGCAATTTGGAGGCCCTTGCACAAACTGGCTTTATTCTACCTAAGTTGCCCTCCCACAACTGTGTACTACGAAAGAGTGTTTAGTGCCGCCGCTCACCTTGTCAGCAATCGGCGTACGAGGTTACATCCAGAAAATGTGGAGAAGATGATGTTCATTAAAATGAATTATAATCAATTCCTCCGTGGAGACATTGACCAGCAGCAATTGCCTCCACAAAGTACACAGGGAGCTGAGATGGTGGATTCCAGTGGGGACGAATTGATAATCTGTGAGGAGGGGGATGTACACGGTGATATATCGGAGGATGATGATGAGGTGGACATCTTGCCTCTGTAGAGCCAGTTTGTGCAAGGAGAGATTAATTGCTTCTTTTTTGGTGGGGGTCCAAACCAACCCGTCATTTCAGTCACAGTCGTGTGGCAGACCCTGTCACTGAAATTATGGGTTGGTTAAAGTGTGCATGTCCTGTTTATACAACATAAGGGTGGGTGGGAGGGCCCAAGGACAATTCCATCTTGCACCTCTTTTTTCTTTAATTTTTCTTTGCGTCATGTGCTGTTTGTGGAATGTTTTTTGGAAGGGCCATCCTGCGTGACACTGCAGTGCCACTCCTAGATGGGCCCGGTGTTTGTGTCGGCCACTAGGGTCGCTTATCTTACTCACACAGCTACCTCATTGCGCCTCTTTTTTTCTTTGCGTCATGTGCTGTTTGGGGGGGGGTTTTTGGAAGGGACATCCTGCGTGACACTGCAGTGCCACTCCTAGATGGGCCCGGTGTTTGTGTCGGCCACTAGGGTCGCTTATCTTACTCACACAGCTACCTCATTGCGCCTCTTTTTTTCTTTGCGTCATGTGCTGTTTTTGGGAGGGTTTTTTGGAAGGGACATCCTGCGTGACACTGCACTGCCACTCCTAGATGGGCCCGGTGTTTGTGTCGGCCACTAGGGTCGCTTATCTTACTCACACAGCTACCTCATTGCGCCTCTTTTTTTCTTTGCGTCATGTGCTGTTTGGGGAGTGTTTTTTGGAAGGGCCATCCTGCGTGACACTGCAGTGCCACTCCTAGATGGGCCCGGTGTTTGTGTCGGCCACTAGGGTCGCTTAGCTTAGTCATCCAGCGACCTAGGTGCAAATTTTAGGACTAAAAATAATATTGTGAGGTGTGAGGTATTCAGAATAGACTGAAAATGAGTGTAAATTATGGTTTTTGAGGTTAATAATACTTTGGGATCAAAATGACCCCCAAATTCTATGATTTAAGCTGTTTTTTAAAAAAAACACCCGAATCCAAAACACACCCGAATCCGACAAAAAAAATTCGGTGAGGTTTTGCCAAAACGCGGTCGAACCCAAAACATGGCCGCGGAACCGAACCCAAAACCAAAACACAAAACCCGAAAAATTTCAAGTGCACATCACTAGTTACGGCACTGCTCCAGCTCATACTTACCTACTTTTATGGTTTATGGCTTGTTTTGTATTTGGAAAATAATTTTGTGTGTGTGTGTGTGTTTGTATGTGTTCATGTTGGTGTGTGTGTATGTGAGATATGTGCATTGACCCCTGGGTTTTGGTTCTAATTTTTATGTTTGGTTTTGGCAAAACCTCCCTCATGTGATTTTGGTTGCCACACAGCTGTGGCAGAAAAGAAAAGTGGTGCAAGATGGAATTTTCCTTGAGTCCTTCCACTACCCTTATGTTGGATATTAAAAAGAACAAGCACAGTTTACCAAACCAAGCACTTCGGCAACAGGGGCTGCCAATTTTGTAGCTAAAGTGCTTGGTTTGTTTGGGTCCTCACAAAACAATTTTTTAAAGGACTACCTCTGATTACTTTTGAGGAGGTTGATGATGAGCGTGCTAATAAATTTAACTTTGTAAAATAAATTTCATGAACTCACTGCAAAGGACATAACATGAAGATTGTGCCTAGATGGTTAACATGCTCATCATGGCTGCATCTAGGTGCATTCATACCTCATTTGCCATGACCACAAATGGCAAATGACACAGCCCCCTCTATATCCTGACAGTCGGCAGGCTGACCAACAGGAACTATTCTCACTCATGGATGTCCACGACACCCATAGAGTAGGAATAGAACCTATGGCGTGTGCAGCTCGCCACCGAGCACGCAAGGGGCTTATTGCGCTCGACTCCCATTGGCATTCTGCTGCCGTGATCCCGCTGTTAGGATGCTGACCGCCCGGATTCCCAGTGACGGTAACGCATACCCAACTCACTCTGTGTACCTGCCCTTTATAACCAGTCATTACTGCATAGTCCTGGCATATTCAGGCAGAACCTTTTTATTTGATTTGACATATTGTTCATGTGTAGTCAGCAATTAGCAAAATTAAAAAAAAATCACTTCATTTCTTAGTCACTTGGGATTGATATCACGTGTTTGCAATTGTCAGACTAGTAAATATTAGAGATGAGCGGGTTCGGTTCCTCGGAATCCGAACCTGCCCGAACTTCAGCTTTTTTTACACGGATCCGAGCGACTCGGATCTTCCCGCCTTGCTTGGTTAACCCGAGCGCGCCCGAACGTCATCATGACGCTGTCGGATTCTCGCGAGGCTCGGATTCTATCGCGAGACTCGGATTCTATATAAGGAGCCGCGCGTCGCCGCCATTTTCACACGTGCATTGAGATTGATAGGGAGAGGACGTGGCTGGCGTCCTCTCCATTTAGATTAGAAGAGAGAGAGTGAGATTGAGACAGAGACACTTGATTTACTGGAGCTTAGGAGTACTAGAGAGTGCAGAGTTTACTAGTGACTGACCACTGACCAGTGACCACCAGTGCAGTTTTATTTAATATAATCCGTTCTCTGCCTGAAAAAAACGATACACAGTGACTCAGTCACATACCATATCTGTGCTCAGCCCAGTGTGCTGCATCATCTATGTATAATATCTGACTGTGCTCACACAGCTTTATTGTGGGGGAGACTGGGGAGCAGTTATAGGTTATAGCAGGAGCCAGGAGTACATATTATTAAAATTAAACAGTGCACACTTTTGCTGCAGGAGTGCCACTGCCAGTGTGACTGACCAGTGACCTGACCACACTGACCACCAGTATAGTATACTATATTGTGATTGCCTGAAAAAGTTAAACACTCGTCGTGTGACTTGTGTGGTGTTTTTTTATTCTATAAAAAACTCATTCTGCTGACAGACAGTGTCCAGCAGGTCCGTCATTATATAATATATACCTGTCCGGCTGCAGTAGTGATATATATATATTTTTTATATCATTATTTATCATCCAGTCGCAGCAGACACAGTACGGTAGTTCACGGCTGTAGCTACCTCTGTGTCGGCACTCGGCAGTCCATCCATAATTGTATACCACCTACCCGTGTTTTTTTCTTTCTTTCTTCTTTATACATACTACATCTCATTATCATCCAGTCTATATTAGCAGCAGACACAGTACAGTACGGTAGTCCACGGCTGTAGCTACCTCTGTGTCGGCACTCGGCAGTCCATCCATAATTGTATACCACCTACCCGTGTTTTTTTTTCTTCTTTATACATACTACATCTCATTATCATCCAGTCTATATTAGCAGCAGACACAGTACAGTACGGTAGTCCACGGCTGTAGCTACCTCTGTGTCGGCACTCGGCAGTCCATCCATAATTGTATACCACCTACCCGTGGTTTTTTTTTCTTTCTTCTTTATACATACTACATCTCATTATCATCCAGTCTATATTAGCAGCAGACACAGTACAGTACGGTAGTCCACGGCTGTAGCTACCTCTGTGTCGGCACTCGGCAGTCCATCCATAATTGTATACCACCTACCCGTGGTTTTTTTTTCTTCTTTATACATACTACATCTCATTATCATCCAGTCTATATTAGCAGCAGACACAGTACAGTACGGTAGTCCACGGCTGTAGCTACCTCTGTGTCGGCACTCGGCAGTCCGTCCATAATTGTATACCACCTACCCGTGGTTTTTTTTCCTTCTTTATACATACTACATCTCATTATCATCCAGTCTATATTAGCAGCAGACACAGTACAGTACGGTAGTCCACGGCTGTAGCTACCTCTGTGTCGGCACTCGGCAGTCCATCCATAATTGTATACCACCTACCCGTGGTTTTTTTTTCTTTCTTCTTTATACATACTACATCTCATTATCAACCAGTCTATATTAGCAGCAGACACAGTACAGTACGGTAGTCCACGGCTGTAGCTACCTCTGTGTCGGCACTCTGCAGTCCGTCCATAATTGTATACCACCTACCCGTGGTTTTTTTTTCTTTCTTCTTTATACATAATACATCTCATTATCATCCAGTCTATATTAGCAGCAGACACAGTACAGTACGGTAGTCCACGGCTGTAGCTACCTCTGTGTCGGCACTCGGCAGTCCATCCATAATTGTATACCACCTACCCGTGGTTTTTTTTTTCTTCTTTATACATACTACATCTCATTATCATCCAGTCTATATTAGCAGCAGACACAGTACAGTACGGTAGTCCACGGCTGTAGCTACCTCTGTGTCGGCACTCGGCAGTCCATCCATAATTGTATACCACCTACCCGTGGTTTTTTTTTCTTTCTTCTTTATACATACTACATCTCATTATCATCCAGTCTATATTAGCAGCAGACACAGTACAGTACGGTAGTCCACGGCTGTAGCTACCTCTGTGTCGGCACTCGGCAGTCCGTCCATATTTGTATACCACCTACCCGTGGTTTTTTTTCTTTCTTCTTTATACATACTACATCTCATTATCATCCAGTCTATATTAGCAGCAGACACAGTACAGTACGGTAGTCCACGGCTGTAGCTACCTCTGTGTCGGCACTCGGCAGTCCATCCATAATTGTATACCACCTACCCGTGGATTTTTTCTTCTTCTTTATACATACTACATCTCATTATCATCCAGTCTATATTAGCAGCAGACACAGTACAGTACGGTAGTCCACGGCTGTAGCTACCTCTGTGTCGGCACTCTGCAGTCCATCCATAATTGTATACCACCTACCCGTGGTTTTTTTTTCTTTCTTCTTTATACATACTACATCTCATTATCATCCAGTCTATATTAGCAGCAGACACAGTACAGTACGGTAGTCCACGGCTGTAGCTACCTCTGTGTCGGCACTCGGCAGTCCGTCCATAATTGTATACCACCTACCCGTGTTTTTTTTTTCTTTCTTCTTTATACATACATACTACATCTCATTATCAACCAGTCTATATTAGCAGCAGACACAGTACAGTACGGTAGTCCTCGGCTGTAGCTACCTCTGTGTCGGCACTCGGCAGTCCGTCCATAATTGTATACCACCTACCCGTGGTTTTTTTTTCTTTCTTCTTTATACATACATACTACATCTCTTTATCAACCAGTCTATATTAGCAGCAGACACAGTACAGTACGGTAGTCCACGGCTGTAGCTACCTCTGTGTCGGCACTCGGCAGTCCATCCATAATTGTATACTAGTATCCATCCATCTCCGTTGTTTACCTGAGGTGCCTTTTAGTTGTGCCTATTAAAATATGGAGAACAAAAATGTTGAGGTTCCAAAATTAGGGAAAGATCAAGATCCACTTCCACCTCGTGCTGAAGCTGCTGCCACTAGTCATGGCCGAGACGATGAAATGCCAGCAACGTCGTCTGCCAAGGCCGATGCCCAATGTCATAGTACAGAGCATGTCAAATCCAAAACACCAAATATCAGTAAAAAAAGGACTCCAAAACCTAAAATAAAATTGTCGGAGGAGAAGCGTAAACTTGCCAATATGCCATTTACCACACGGAGTGGCAAGGAACGGCTGAGGCCCTGGCCTATGTTCATGGCTAGTGGTTCAGCTTCACATGAGGATGGAAGCACTCAGCCTCTCGCTAGAAAAATGAAAAGACTCAAGCTGGAAAAAGCACAGCAAAGAACTGTGCGTTTATTCGAAATCCCAAATCCACAAGGAGAGTCCAATTGTGTCGGTTGCGATGCCTGACCTTCCCAACACTGGACGTGAAGAGCATGCGCCTTCCACCATTTGCACGCCCCCTGCAAGTGCTGGAAGGAGCACCCGCAGTCCAGTTTCTGATAGTCAGATTGAAGATGTCAGTGTTGAAGTACACCAGGATGAGGAGGATATGGGTGTTGCTGGCGCTGGGGAGGAAATTGACCAGGAGGATTCTGATGGTGAGGTGGTTTGTTTAAGTCAGGCACCCGGGGAGACACCTGTTGTCCGTGGGAGGAATATGGCCGTTGACATGCCTGGTGAAAATACCAAAAAAATCAGCTCTTCGGTGTGGAAGTATTTCAACAGAAATGCGGACAACATTTGTCAAGCCGTGTGTTCCCTTTGTCAAGCTGTAATAAGTAGGGGTAAGGACGTTAACCACCTCGGAACATCCTCCCTTATACGTCACCTGCAGCGCATTCATAATAAGTCAGTGACAAGTTCAAAAACTTTGGCCGACAGCGGAAGCAGTCCACTGACCAGTAAATCCCTTCCTCTTGTAACCAAGCTCACGCAAACCACCCCACCAACTCCCTCAGTGTCAATTTCCTCCTTCCCCAGGAATGCCAATAGTCCTGCAGGCCATGTCACTGGCAATTCTGATGATTCCTCTCCTGCCTGGGATTCCTCCGATGCATCCTTGCGTGTAACGCCTACTGCTGCTGGCGCTGCTGTTGTTGCTGCTGGGAGTCGATGGTCATCCCAGAGGGGAAGTCGTAAGCCCACTTGTACTACTTCCAGTAAGCAATTGACTGTTCAACAGTCCTTTGCGAGGAAGATGAAATATCACAGCAGTCATCCTGCTGCAAAGCGGATAACTGAGGCCTTGACAACTATGTTGGTGTTAGACGTGCGTCCGGTATCCGCCGTTAGTTCACAGGGAACTAGACAATTTATTGAGGCAGTGTGCCCCCGTTACCGAATACCATCTAGGTTCCACTTCTCTAGGCAGGCGATACCGAGAATGTACACGGACGTCAGAAAAAGACTCACCAGTGTCCTAAAAAATGCAGTTGTACCCAATGTCCACTTAACCACGGACATGTGGACAAGTGGAGCAGGGCAGGGTCAGGACTATATGACTGTGACAGCCCACTGGGTAGATGTATGGACTCCCGCCGCAAGAACAGCAGCGGCGGGACCAGTAGCAGCATCTCGCAAACGCCAACTCTTTCCTAGGCAGGCTACGCTTTGTATCACCGGTTTCCAGAATACGCACACAGCTGAAAACCTCTTACGGCAACTGAGGAAGATCATCGCGGAATGGCTTACCCCAATTGGACTCTCCTGTGGATTTGTGGCATCGGACAACGCCAGCAATATTGTGTGTGCATTAAATATGGGCAAATTCCAGCACGTCCCATGTTTTGCACATACCTTGAATTTGGTGGTGCAGAATTTTTTAAAAAACGACAGGGGCGTGCAAGAGATGCTGTCGGTGGCCAGAAGAATTGCGGTACACTTTCGGCGTACAGGCACCACGTACAGAAGACTGGAGCACCACCAAAAACTACTGAACCTGCCCTGCCATCATCTGAAGCAAGAAGTGGTAACGAGGTGGAATTCAACCCTCTATATGCTTCAGAGGTTGGAGGAGCAGCAAAAGGCCATTCAAGCCTATACAATTGAGCACGATATAGGAGGTGGAATGCACCTGTCTCAAGCGCAGTGGAGAATGATTTCAACGTTGTGCAAGGTTCTGATGCCCTTTGAACTTGCCACACGTGAAGTCAGTTCAGACACTGCCAGCCTGAGTCAGGTCATTCCCCTCATCAGGCTTTTGCAGAAGAAGCTGGAGACATTGAAGGAGGAGCTAACACGGAGCGATTCCGCTAGGCATGTGGGACTTGTGGATGGAGCCCTTAATTCGCTTAACAAGGATTCACGGGTGGTCAATCTGTTGAAATCAGAGCACTACATTTTGGCCACCATGCTCGATCCTAGATTTAAAGCCTACCTTGGATCTCTCTTTCCGGCAGACACAAGTCTGCTGGGGTTGAAAGACCTGCTGGTGAGAAAATTGTCAAATCAAGCGGAACGCGACCTGTCAACATCTCCTCCTTCACATTCTCCCGCAACTGGGGGTGCGAGGAAAAGGCTCAGAATTCCGAGCCCACCCGCTGGCGGTGATGCAGGGCAGTCTGGAGCGACTGCTGATGCTGACATCTGGTCCGGACTGAAGGACCTGACAACGATTACGGACATGTCGTCTACTGTCACTGCATATGATTCTCTCAACATTGAAAGAATGGTGGAGGATTATATGAGTGACCGCATCCAAGTAGGCACGTCACACAGTCCGTACTTATACTGGCAGGAAAAAGAGGCAATTTGGAGGCCCTTGCACAAACTGGCTTTATTCTACCTAAGTTGCCCTCCCACAAGTGTGTACTCCGAAAGAGTGTTTAGTGCCGCCGCTCACCTTGTCAGCAATCGGCGTACGAGGTTACATCCAGAAAATGTGGAGAAGATGATGTTCATTAAAATGAATTATAATCAATTCCTCCGCGGAGACATTGACCAGCAGCAATTGCCTCCACAAAGTACACAGGGAGCTGAGATGGTGGATTCCAGTGGGGACGAATTGATAATCTGTGAGGAGGGGGATGTACACGGTGATATATCGGAGGATAATGATGAGGTGGACATCTTGCCTCTGTAGAGCCAGTTTGTGCAAGGAGAGATTAATTGCTTCTTTTTTGGGGGGGGTCCAAACCAACCCGTCATATCAGTCACAGTCGTGTGGCAGACCCTGTCACTGAAATGATGGGTTGGTTAAAGTGTGCATGTCCTGTTTTGTTTATACAACATAAGGGTGGGTGGGAGGGCCCAAGGACAATTCCATCTTGCACCTCTTTTTTCTTTTATTTTTCTTTGCGTCATGTGCTGTTTGGGGAGGGTTTTTTGGAAGGGCCATCCTGCGTGACACTGCAGTGCCACTCCTAGATGGGCCCGGTGTTTGTGTCGGCCACTAGGGTCGCTTATCTTACTCACACAGTCAGCTACCTCATTGCGCCTCTTTTTTTCTTTGCGTCATTTGCTGTTTGGGGAGGGTTTTTTGGAAGGGACATCCTGCGTGACACTGCAGTGCCACTCCTAGATGTTTGTGTCGGCCACTAGGGTCGCTTATCTTACTCACACAGTCAGCTACCTCATTGCGCCTCTTTTTTTCTTTGCGTCATGTGCTGTTTGGGGAGGGTTTTTTGGAAGGGACATCCTGCGTGACACTGCAGTGCCACTCCTAGATGGGCCCGGTGTTTGTGTCGGCCACTAGGGTCGCTTATCTTACTCACACAGCTACCTCATTGCGCCTCTTTTTTTCTTTGCGTCATGTGCTGTTTGGGGAGGGTTTTTTGGAAGGGACATCCTGCGTGACACTGCAGTGCCACTCCTAGATGGGCCCGGTGTTTGTGTCGGCCACTAGGGTCGCTTATCTTACTCACACAGCGACCTCGGTGCAAATTTTAGGACTAAAAATAATATTGTGAGGTGTGAGGTATTCAGAATAGACTGAAAATGAGTGGAAATTATGGTTTTTGAGGTTAATAATACTTTGGGATCAAAATGACCCCCAAATTCTATGATTTAAGCTGTTTTTTAGGGTTTTTTGAAAAAAACACCCGAATCCAAAACACACCCGAATCCGACAAAAAAAATTCGGTGAGGTTTTGCCAAAACGCGGTCGAACCCAAAACACGGCCGCGGAACCGAACCCAAAACCAAAACACAAAACCCGAAAAATTTCCGGCGCTCATCTCTAGTAAATATACACATCAGTGTGTGTGGCACTCTAAAGAGTTGTGAAGTGTTTCTGGTCTTACCGGTCATAATGTGACTGCTGGCGTTCTGTTCCTTCGCAGAGAGGTAAGTATGATAAACTCGCACCTTTCCCTTTTTATTGATGGGGGACAACAATTTCCAATGTTTCACATTTTTTCAACTCAATAAACAATACGTATAATATTCAATTCAATAATCAATACTAAAGATGAGCGGGTTTGGTTCCCCGAGAACCAAACCACCCTGCCCCAAATTTGACGCTCCGAATCCGGATCCGAGTTAGGCTCAGGTTTTCCCACCAGACTCGGAAACCAGAATGAGGCAAAATATAATCTTCCCGCTGTTGGATTCTCACAGGTTTTGGATTCCATATAAGGAGCCGCGCGTCACCGCCATTTTCACTCCAGTCCTGGAGAGTGTAGCGGGAGGACGTGTCTCCTCAGTGTATGTGCGGGAAAGTGGTGTGGCATGCGGGTTGGCGACCTGCTCTTTTGTGTCATTCCAGTGCTGTGTTGTGCTGCATCAGTCCAGTGGTGGTGTCTTGTGCTGCATCAGACCAGTCACAGTGGTGGTGTCCTGTGCTGCCATAAGTCCAGTGCTGCTGTATAAGTCAAGTCCAGTAGTGGTGCTGTCTTGTGTTGCATCAGTCCAATCACTCCAGTGGTGGTGTCCTGTACTGCATCAGTCCAGTGGTGGTGTCCTGTGCTGCCATAAGTCCAGTGTTGCTGCTGTATAACTTCAGCAGTATTGCCGTATAAGTCCAGGGGTGCTGCTGTATAAGTCAAGCGGTACTGCCGTATAAGTCCAGTGGTGCTGTCCTGTGCTGTATATTATTTACTCCAAATAAAGGGGTTATTAATGTTTAATCCAAATAATTTTAACAGGGTTTGCCCTGAGTGGTGTAGAAGTACGCTCTCCTGTGCTGCATATTGTTATATAACTCCAAAAAAATAATGGAGAACAAAAATTTGGAAGATAAAACAGGGAAAGATGAAGAACCACTTCCTCCTAGTGCTGCTGCTGCTGGTGCCGCTGCTGTTGTTGCTGCCGGGAGTCGATCGTCATCACAGAGGGGAAGTCGGAAGATCACTTGTACTACTTCCAGTAAGTAATTGACTGTCCAACAGTCCTATGTGAGGAAGATGAAATATCACAGCAGTCATCCTGTTGCAAAGCGGATAACTCAGGCCTTGGCAGCTGTGTAGGTGTTAGACGTGCGTCCGGTATCCGCCATTAGTGCAGTGGGATTTAGACAATTGATGGAGGTAGTGTGTCCCTGGTACCAAATCCCATCTAGATTGCACTTCTCTAGGAAAGCGATTCCCTGATTGTACAGGGACATTAGGAAAAGTGTCCTCAGTGTCCTAAAAAATGCAGTTGTACCCAGTGTCCACTTTACCACGGACATGTGGACAAGTGGAGCAGGGCAGACTCAGGACTATATGACTGTGACAGCCCACTGGGTAGATGTATTGCCTCCCGCAGCAACAACAGCAGCGGCGGCACCAGTAGCAGCATCTCGCAAATGCCAACTCGTTCCTAGGCAGGCTACAATTTGTATCACCGCTTTCCAGAAGAGGCACACCGCTGACAACCTCTTATTGAAACTGAGGTATATCATCGCACAATGGCTTACCCCACTAAGACTCTCCTGGGGATTTGTGATATCGGACAATGCCACCAATATTGTGCGTGCATTACATCTGGGCAAATTCCAGCACGTTCTATGTTTTGCACATACAATTAATTTGGTGGTGCAAATTTTTTTTAAAAATGACAGGGGCGTGCAGAAGATGCTGTCGATGATCCAAAAAATTGCGGGCCATTTTCAACATTCAGTCACTGCGTGCCACTCCTAGATGGGCCAGGTGTTTGTGCCGCACACTTGTGTTGCATAGCTTAGTCATCCAGCGACCTCGGTGCACCTCTTTTTCTTCTTTGCATGAAGTGCTGTTTGGGGCCTACTTTTTAAATCTGCCATCCTGTCTGCCACTGCAGTGCCATGCCTAGATGGGCCAGGTGTTTGTGCCACACACTTGCAAAGTCAACAATCCTCAAACAAGGGAAATGTCTTAGGGAGGGAGAGCGGGGTTCAATATTGGATATTTCTCTTTGTAGTGTAAGGATTCCAATAGCAGTCACTAGGTGGCGTAGCTTCTCTGTTAATCTCTAATTGAGGGACGAAGGACCCCTTTTTATTAGAGATGAGCAGATTCGGTTCTCCTAGAACCGAACCCCCCCGAACTCCACGTGTTTTACACTGGTCCGAGGCAGGCTTGGTTGTTCCCGCCTGACTCGGAAAGCCCAAACGAGGCAAAACGTCATCATCTCGCTGTCGTATTCTCGCGATATTTGGATTCCATATAAAGAGCCGCGCGTTGCCGCCATTTTCACTCGTGCATTGTAGAGAGAGCAGAGAGGACGTGGCTACGTTCTATCAGTGGCAAATCTCAATATCAGTGCTCAGTATCAGTGCTTATTGCTGCTCAGTAATACTAGTAGTGTGTGTCTCTTCTGCTGCATCTTGCTGCTCAGTGTCAGCTCTCAGTATTATCATCATCAGTGCTCAGTATCACTGCTCATTGTCTTGTGCTGCATTGTGGTGCTCAGTATCACTGCTCATTGTCTTGTGCTGCATTGTGGTGCTCAGTATCACTGCTCATTGTCTTGTGCTGCATTGTGGTGCTCAGTATCACTGCTCATTGTCTTGTGCTGCATTGTGGTGCTCAGTATCACTGCTCATTGTCTTGTGCTGCATTGTGGTGCTCAGTATCACTGCTCATTGTCTTGTGCTGCATTGTGGTGCTCAGTATCACTGCTCATTGTCTTGTGCTGCATTGTGGTGCTCAGTATCACTGCTCATTGTCTTGTGCTGCATTGTGGTGCTCAGTATACTACAGTACCAGTGGCGGAACTAGCGAGCGGTGGGCCCATGTGCGGCAAAATGATTTGGGCCCCCGCCCCCCCATCCCATCCAAGTCCACCCCTCACCCCTGGAGAGGATCTGGTGAGGGGGACCTGCTCAGGGACAGGGAAATGGATACCTAGCAGCAGTGCCGTAATTAGACATTTTAGTGCTGTGTGCATGAAACGGCATGTAAAATAGGGATGATGCACGCCGTAGGCGCATACAAAAAATAGGGGTGTGGCTTCGTGGGGAAGGGGTGTGGCCAGAAAGTAATACCAATTCATATAACGGTGCACAGTAGTCTCCATTATTCAATTTACGCCGCTCAGTAGCACCACTACACCAGGTAGTAACCCTTTTACACCTTATGGCGGACAGATTCCCCTTTTTATACATTACGGCAGACAGCGTCCCATTTTTACAAGTGATGTGCACCGGAAATTTTTCGGGTTTTGTGTTTTGGTTTTGGATTCGGTTACGCGGCCGTGTTTTGGATTCGGACGCGTTTTGGCAAAACCTCCCTGAAACATTTTTCTCGGATTCGGGTGTGTTTTGGATTCGGGTGTTTTTTACAAAAAACCTTCAAAAACAGCTTAAATCATAGAATTTGGGGGGGTAATTTTGATCCCATAGTATTATTAACCTCAATAACCACAATTTCCACTCATTTCCAGTCTATTCTGAACACCTCACACCTCACAATATTATTTTTAATCCTAAAATTTGCACCGAGGTTGCTGGATGACTAAGCTAAGCGACCCAAGTGGCCGACACAAACACCTGGCCTATCTAGGAGTGGCACTGCAGTGTTACACAGGATGGCACTTCAAAAAAATAGTCCCCAAACAGCACATGATGCAAAGAAAAAAAGAGACGCAATGAGGTAGCTGTGTGACTAAGCTAAGCGACCCAAGTGGCCGACACAAACACCTGGCCTATCTAGGAGTGACACTGCAGTGTCAGACAGGATGGCACTTAAAAAAAAATAGTCCCCAAACAGCACATGATGCAAAGAAAAACAAAGAGGTGCAATGAGGTAGCTGTGTGACTAAGCTAAGCGACCCAAGTGGCTGACACAAACACCTGGCCCATCTAGGAGTGGCACTGCAGTGTTAGACAGGATGGCACTTCAAAAAAATAGTCCCCAAACAGCACATGATGCAAAGAAAAAAAGAGGTGCAATGAGGTAACTGTGTGACTAAGCTAAGCGACCCAAGTGGCCGACACAAACACCTGGCCCATCTAGGTGTGGCACTGCAGTTTTCTAGCGAGAGGATGAGTGCTTCCATCCTCATGTGAATCTGAACCACTAGCCATGAACATAGGCCAGGGCCTCAGCCGTTCCTTGCCACTCCGTGTCGTAAATGGCATATTGGCAAGTTTACGCTTCTCCACAGATGCTTTTAATTTAGATTTTTGGGTCATTTTACTGAACTTTAGTGTTTTGGATTTTACATGCTCTCTACTATGACATTGGGCATCGGCCTTGGCAGACGACGTTGATGGCATTTCATCGTCTCGGCCATGACTAGTGGCAGCAGCTTCAGCACGAGGTGGAAGTAGATCTTGATCTTTCCCTATTTTACCCTCCACATTTTTGTTCTCCATTTTTTCATGTGTGGAATTATATGCCAGTAATATATCAATAGCAATCGCCTTCTATATACTGTGCAAAACTGAAATGCACCACAGGTATGGATGGATAGTATACTTGACGACACAGAGGTAGGTAGAGCAGTGGCCTTCTGTACCGTACTGCTATATATTATATACTGGTGGTCAGCAAAATTATGCACTGTACTCCTACTATATTCTACAATGCAGCACAGATGTGGAGCGGTTTTCAGGCAAAGAACGTATAATACTGGTGGTCACTGGTCACTGGTCAGCAAAACTCTGCACTGTACTCCTCCTATATAATACTGGTGGTCCCCAGTCCCCACAATAAAGCAGTGTGAGAACAGATATGTGCAGCACACTGAGCACAGATATGGAGCGTTTTTCAGACAGAGAACTTATAATACTGGTGGTCACTGGTCAGCAAAACTCTGCACTGTAGTCCTATATAATACTGCTGGTCCCCAGTCCCCACAATAAAGCAGTGTGAGCACAGATATATGCAGCACACTGAGCACAGATATGGAGCGTTTTTCAGGCAATGAAAGTATAATACTGGTGGTCACTGGTCAGCAAAACTCTGCACTGTACTCCTCCTATATACCCAGTCCCCACAATAAAGCAGTGAGCACAGATATTTGCAGCCCCCTGAACAAAATTGAGAGGACGCCAGCCACGTCCTCTCACTACCATTTCCAATGCACGAGTGAAAAATGGCGGTGATGTGCGGCTCCTTATATAGAATCCGAATCTCGCGAGAATCCGGCAGCGGGATGATGACGTTCGGGCACGTTCGGGTTAACCGAGCAATACTGGAGAATCCGAGTATGCCTCGGACCCGTGTAAAATGGGTGAAGTTCTCGGGGGGGGGGGGGGTTTCAGATTCCGAGGAACCGAACCCGCTCATCACAAATTTTTACACATTTCGGCAGACAGTGACCCCCTTTTTACACATTACGGCAGACAGCGGCCCATTTTTTAAACATTGCGGCAGACAGCGCCCACCTTTTTTACAGATTACGGCAGACAGCGTCCCCTTCTTTCACACATTACGACAGACAGTCCACCTTTTTACACATTAAGGCAGACAGGATAGATAGATAGATAGATAGATAGATAGATAGATAGATAGATAGATAGATAGATAGATAGATAGATAGATAGATAGATAGAATAGACATACTTTACGATGGCTCAGGCTTCTTGTGCAGCTTCTGGCAGATCCCGGGCAGCCAGGGAGAAGAAGGAGGAGGGAGGTGGAGGAGGGTGCCGCAGCAGCGCTGTGTAATTGGTGGAGGCGCTGCTGCTGGCCCTCTCCTTCACCATAGGATGCCCTCCGCCGCTGTGAATGCTGGGAAGCGCATCCCAGCATTCATGGTGGAGGAGGGCAGCCTATGGTGAAGGCAGAGCTGACCATAGGCATAGGCAAACTAGGCAATTGCCTAGGGCATTTGATATGCCTAGGGGCATCAGCAGCTTCTGCTGATTAAAATGATATGCAGCATGCCAATATTCTGTGTGTAGCATTTCATATGCAGATACAGCCACAGTCTCACACAGTATATAGGCATGCTGCATATCATTTTAATCGGCAGAAGCGGCTTGTGAATCCTAGCTACATAGTAATGCAAATAAGATGCATTTTCATAAAAAAAGGTGCCCGATATTAGCATTGAGGCAACATTTATGACGACACATCTGTATCCAAGCAGAGGCAGAGGTCACAGTGTTAGTGGAAGTGTGAGTGCTGTGTGCATGTGAGTGGGTTGGTTGTGCAGTAGTGTTCAGTATATGTGTAAGGAGCATTGGGGGTCCTTCTGAGTTGATCGCTCGTTGCCAATTTTTGCAATGGAGCGATTAAGGTGAAAATGCGCATGGTATGTAGTGCGCATGCGCTAAGTATTTTAGCACAAAACTTAGTAGATTTACTCACATCCAAACTAAGAATTTTCATCGTTGAAGTGATCGGAGTGTGATTGACAGGAAGTGGGTGTTTCTGGGTGGAAACTGACCGTTTTCAGGGAGTGTGCGGAAAAACGCAGGCGTGTCAGGGAAAAAACGCGGGAGTGTCTGGAGAAACGGGGGAGTGGCTGGCCGAACGCAGGGCATGGGTGTGACGTCAAACCAGGAACGAAACGGGCTGAGCTGATCGCAGTGTAGGAATAAGTCTCGAGCTACTCAGAAACTGCTAAGAATTATCTATTCGCAATTCTGCTAATCTTTCGTTCGCTATTCTGCTATGCTAAGATTCACTCCCAGAGGGCGGCGGCCTACCATGTGCAATGCTGCTAAAAGCAGCTATCGAGTGAACAACTCGGAATGAGGGCCATTATGTGTGTCATATAAAAATGCGCGAATAATGTGCAGCAAATGTGTAGGAGGCACTGTGTGTGTCATTATGTGTATAAGGGCATTAATAATGTGCGGCATATGTGTAAGGGACATTATGTGTAAAAGGGCATTAATAAACGTTGTCATAATGTGTAAGGCGCATTATGTTTATAAGGACATTAATAATGTGTCTCATATGTGTAAGGTGCATTACTGTGTTGAACTTGAATTATGTGTATAAATGCATTACTAATGTGTGGCATTATGTGTATAAGGTGCTTTACTATGTGGCATTGCGTATAGAAAGGGCACTACTGTGTCGTCTAATGTGAATAAAGAGCAATAGGGTGTGGTGTAATGTGAATAAGGAGCAATTCAGTGTGATGTAATGTGAATAAGGGGCTCTAATGTGAGGAGTAACGTTTATAAGGTAAAGTGATACTACTGTGGGATGTAATATGAATTATGGACACTATTGCATGATCAAATGTGAATAAAGTTGCAGTACTGTGTGGCGTAATTGAAATTGGGGTTACTATTGTGTGGCCATATCCCTTGCCAGCAAAATCACCCCCCTTTTTGGGCTGTGCACCAAATGTGCGAACTGTTCCTTTTTAAAATATAGGGGGTACAAACACCAAAATAAGGACTGCTATGGGTGAGGGGTGATGGTTCTGGGAAAGAGGCGCAAGGTTAGAGGCGAAACCAGCGGAGGTGCAAGGGGGCACCAGCCAAAATCTTGCCTAGGGCATCATATTGGTTAGGGCCGGCTCTGGGTGAAGGAGAGGGCCAGCAGCAGCAGCGCCTCTACCAAACACACAGTGCTGCTGCGGCTCCCTCCTCCACCTCCCTCCTCCTCCTTCACCCCCCTGCCCCTCGTAATCGGTGCGCTCCTCGGCGGTGGCACACAGCGGCAGCCAGGCAGCATGTTATGAGTCAGTTTGACTCATTACATGCCGCTCTGACTTTGGGCCCCTGGACAGTGGCGGTCCCCAGTGCAAGGCACTGCCTGCACTGGTGGTAGTTCTGCCACTGTACAGTACATTACTAATGCTAGTACAGTGTCTTGTGCTGCATTGTGGTGCTCAGTAATACTACAGTAGTAATACTAGTACAGTGTCTTGTGCTGCATTGTGGTGCTCAGTAATACTACAGTAGTAATACTAGTACAGTGTCTTGTGCTGCATTGTGGTGCTCAGTGTCAGTTCTAGTGATGTGCACCGGACATTTTTCGGGTTTTGTGTTTTGGTTTTGGATTCGGACGCGTTTTGGCAAAACCTCCCTGAAAATTTTTTGTCGGATTCGGGTGTGTTTTGGATTCGGGTGTTTTTTACAAAAAGACCCTCAAAAACAGCTTAAATCATAGAATTTTGGGGTAATTTTGATCCCATAGTATTATTTACCTCAATAACCACAATTTCCACTCATTTCCAGTCTATTCTGAATACCTCACACCTCACAATATTATTTTGAATCCTAAAATTTGCACCGAGGTTGCTGGATGACTAAGCTAAGCGACCCAAGTGGCCGACACAAACACCTGGCCTATCTAGGAGTGGCACTGCAGTGTCAGGCAGGATGGCACTTCAAAAAAATAGTCCCCAAACAGCACATGATGCAAAGAAAAATGAAAGAAAAAAGAGGTGCAAGATGGAAATGTCCTTGGGCCCACCCACCCACCCTTATGTTGTATAAACAGGACATGCACACTTTAACAAACCCATCATTTCAGCCACTGGGTCTGCCACACGACTGTGACTAAAATGACTGGTTGGTTTGGGCCCCCACCAAAAAAGAAACAATCAATCTCTCCTTGCACAAACTGGCTCTACAGAGGCAAGATGTCCACCTCCTCCTCATCGTCCGATTCCTCACCCCTTTCACTGTGTACATCCCCCTCCTCACAGATTATTAATTCGTCCCCACTGGAATCCACCATCTCAGGTCCCTGTGTACTTTCTGGAGGCAATTGCTGGTGAATGTCTCCACGGAGGAATTGATTATAATTCATTTTGATGAACATCATCTTCTCCACATTTTCTGGAAGTAACCTCGTACGCCGATTGCTGACAAGGTGAGCGGCTGCACTAAACACTCTTTCGGAGTACACACTGGAGGGAGGGCAACTTAGGAAAAATAAAGCCAGTTTCTGCAAGGGCCTCCAAATTGCCTCTTTTTCCTGTCAGTATACGTACGGACTGTCTGACGTGCCTACTTGGATGCAGTCACTCATATAATCCTCCACCATTCTTTCAATGGTGAGAAAATCATATGCAGTGACAGTAGACGACATGTCAGTAATCGTTGGCAGGTCCTTCAGTCCGGACCAGATGTCAGCACTCGCTCCAGACTGCCCTGCATCACCGCCAGCGGGTGGGCTTGGAATTCTTAGCCTTTTCCTCGCACCCCCAGTTGCGGGAGAATGTGAAGGAGGAGCTGTTGACGGGTCACATTCCGCTTGACTTGACAATTTTCTCACCAGCAGGTCTTTGAACCTCTGCAGACTTGTGTCTGCCGGAAAGAGAGATACAACGTAGGTTTTAAATCTAGGATCGAGCACGGTGGCCAAAATGTAGTGCTCTGATTTCAACAGATTGACCACTCGTGAATCCTGGTTAAGCGAATTAAGGGCTCCATCCACAAGTCCCACATGCCTAGCGGAATCGCTCTGTTTTAGCTCCTCCTTCAATGTCTCCAGCTTCTTCTGCAAAAGCCTGATGAGGGGAATGACCTGACTCAGGCTGGCAGTGTCTGAACTGACTTCACGTGTGGCAAATTCAAAGGGTGGCAGAACCTTGCACAACGTTGAAATCATTCTCCACTGCGCTTGAGTCAGGTGCATTCCCCCTCCTTTGCCTATATCGTAGGCAGATGTATAGGCTTGAATGGCCTTTTGCTGCTCCTCCATCCTCTGAAGCATGTAGAGGGTTGAATTCCACCTCGTTACCACCTCTTGCTTCAGATGATGGTTGGGCAGGTTCAGGAGTGTTTGCTGGTGCTCCAGTCTTCGGCACGCGGTGGCTGAATGCCGAAAGTGGCCCGCAATTCTTCGGGCCACCAACAGCATCTCTTGCATGCCCCTGTTGTTTTTTAAATAATTCTGCACCACCAAATTCAATGTATGTGCAATACATGGGACGTGCTGGAATTTGCCAAGATGTAATGCACGCACAATATTGCTGGCGTTATCCGATGTCACAAATCCCCAGGAGAGTCCAATTGGGGTAAGCCATTCTGCGATGATGTTCCTCAGTTTCCGTAAGAGGTTGTCAGCTGTGTGCCTCTTCTGGAAAGCGGTGATACAAAGCGTAGCCTGCCTAGGAACGAGTTGGCGTTTGCGAGATGCTGCTACTGGTGCCGCCGCTGCTGTTCTTGCTGCGGGACGCAATACAACTACCCAGTGGGCTGTCTTTGTCATATAGTCCTGAGTCTGCCCTGCTCCACTTGTCCACATGTCCGTGGTTAAGTGGACAATGGGTACAACTGCATTTCTTAGGACACTGGTGACTCTTTTTCTGAGGTCTGTGTACATTTTTGGTATCGCCTGCCTAGAGAAATGGAACCTAGATGGTATTTGGTACCATGGACACAGTATCTCAATCAAGTCTGTAGTTGCCTGTGAATTAACGGTGGATACCGGAAACACGTTTCTCCCCGCCCAGGCTGCCAAGGCCTGAGTTATCCGCTTTTCAGCAGGATGACTGCTGTGATATTTCATCTTCCTCGCAAAGGACTGTTGGACAGTCAATTGCTTACTGGAAGTAGTACAAGTGGTCTTCCGACTTCCTCTCTGGGATGGCGATCGACTCCCAGCAGCAACAACAGCAGCGCCAGCAGCAGTAGGCGTTACACTCAAGGATCAGAGGAATCCCAGGCAGGAGAGGACTCGTCAGACTTGACAGTGACATGGCCTGCAGGACTATTGGCATTCCTGGGTAAGGAGGAAATTGACACTAAGGGAGTTGGTGGTGTGGTTTGCAGGAGCTTGGTTACAAGAGGAAGGGATTTAGTGGTCAGTGGACTGCTTCCGCTGTCATCCAAAGTTTTTGAACTTGTCACTGACTTATGATAAATGCGCTGCAGGTGACGTATAAGGGAGGATGTTCCGAGGTGGTTAACGTCCTTACCCCTACTTATTACAGCTTGACAAAGGCAACACATGGCTTGACACCTGTTGTCCACATTTGTGTTAATTCCACACCGAAGAGGTGATTTTTTTTTTGTAATTTGACCAGGCATGTCAATGGCCATATTCGTCCCACGGACAACAGGTGTCTCCCCTTGTACTAATGCACATGCCCGTTACTCGTGCACCCAAACCCCGTGCGTACACATCCCCACAGGTTGCGTAAGGGACGATCCAACGTCTCGTGTTCATGGAGATGCGCATTTACGGTAGAGTTTGTGAGCGTGTAGCGGGCGACTCAATCGTAGCATATTTAACCCAAATAGCGTATATTATAGTTAATATTCCCCTAGACAACGTCAGCAAGTATGTTAAGTTTAAATGGTTTCTGGACAGAGGGATTCCTCTTTACATGCTAGGAACGGTCAGATAAAGGTTGAAAGGTGGTGTCTAGTATCCAGCTGTAGGGTACTTTAAGGGTAATATTCATATGATAGTTAGGAAAGTATCGCATATTCCTGCGCATAGTTATGCACAGAAGTAGAAAATAGATATAAAATTGTTTTTAAAATATATTACAAATGGGCAGAGGATGAGAATGGAATTCACACATAAATTTCCCACAGACTGAGATACAATGGCCTTATTTACACTAAGCTTTGAGATTCTATGAAGAGGGCTTACACCTTTGCTTATGAATAGGGCCAGGTTTCTCTCCAGAATAATGAGTGCTGAGTTGCCATTGTCTCAACTGAAAGAGACATAAACAACGGTGAACAATATCTAGGAGAAGAGTTTGTTTGGAAGGTCCTAAACAATAGCTAACCACAACAATCCAGCCAGACAGGAATTTAGAATACTAACAAGTCCTAGTCATCACCCACTTCTTGAACTAACCAATGGCCCCTTGTGCAGGACATGTCCCACCCCCTAACCAATGGAAAAAGAGCACACAGTGTCTATTGTATTATTTCTTGAGCTAGTGAATAAATATAGCTTGCAACAGGCTTTGACACACAAGACTCTCTCCAAAAGGCTTTCTCTTTGAATGCTGAGGGCTGGAATCCAGGACGCGCTTGTGAATCATCCCCATGTATGTATAATTCTCTGTAGCCACTTTGTTATCCTTTGTGTTTGCCATTCGTTCTCATTCTGTTTTGCTTGTGTTTGCGATCGCTTCGCTATTGTTTATATTATTCTTTATTATTCTGTTTAGATTTCTGTGTTAGTCTGTAGTGTATAACCTGTACTGTTTTTCCCCTTTTTACTCTAAAATCATCCACGAAGGTGTTAGAGCCGGAGTGGTTTTTAAATTCAAACAAGGTCTTGTGTATTCACTAGTTACTACAAAGGGTTTTCTGAGCATCTCAATCGCTCAAACAGCTTTCATATTATCAAGGTTACTAAGCGTTACATCATTGTAGTATTACAGTACTAAGGTTTAGAGTATAAGCATACCCTTACTGTGTGTTGTTACTTAAGGTTTACTGTATATCATTCTGTGAGCGTCTGTGCCGCTCATGTCTCGCGCCCACGGCCTAGCGTCTGCTACGATAAGTGCGTACCCTTACGGTACTCAGTGCGCCAATAGCGTACTTAGTCCGTAATAGTATATAGCTTTATGTTTAAAGGTAATATTTGACATTGTCAATTGGGAGTATCGTCCGGGCCTCCTCATATCCGCAACCTAGTAGGACAAGGCAGACTTTTATCTATCAGCAAAGGTCGGGAAGGTAGTATCCCCTGTTAGCCGTTTGGTGGTCGGGGATACAGTAGTGCTGATTAGATAAAGCATCTGCTCCGCTTAGTTTGTAGGGATGCTGGTGGAATCCGGTTCCAGAAGGTAAGAATGTAAAGCTTTGTTTTTTTTAAATCTGTTTAATTTCTGTTTGGTGCCAAATGCGCACGCAAGACACGTAACACACGCACACACCTGTACTCTGCATATCTGACCATATTGTTGCAAAACAAGGTTCAAATGAGTCATATTGTGTTTGATTCAGATTGGATTGCTTATCTGTTTAAGTAGGTTTAAAATTATATTTAAAAGTCACTGCAAAAGCCTTGATATAGTGTTGTTGTTTTTTTAACTCAGGCCTAAAATAACTGCAGGGGCTCGCAATGTGATTTTTTTGTGACAAAGGAAGCCGCATGGTCTGTCCTCCATTTTGTGTAACCTCATGGATGTGGAAAGGGGAGGAGCAGCGGCCATTTTGGGAAGGTCAAATTTTTTTTTCTAAAATAGCTGATTTTCAGTCTGCTCAGGAATAATCAGACGTCCTTGGTCAAAAAGAAATCACCATTTATGAGTTACCAGTGCATTTATTTAACCCATGCCATAGTCAATTACAAATAGATTCAGATGGGGTTTAATAAAAGTTAATAGTAAGATTAATATTTGATGTAAGAACGACACATAGATATAAAATAAAGTTTTTTGTTTTTGTTTTTTTTTGCTCTTTACCTCTAAGATTCTGTTAAACTCTGCTTGTTGTAAGATAAGCACATTAATAAGCAAATTATAAGAGTGAATGGGTCTCGGGAGACCAGTTAATAGTTCATAGATATAATATTATAATTATGTGTGTGTGTTTATATCAATGTATGTTCTGCAAGATAGCTATCCAATATGAATCATACTATTGGAATCATTGATTACTAGATTAATTTAGAATTGTATTTTGTGTATTTTCGCATATTTACCCTCTTGTTTGCCATTAGCATTGATCACGTGCTGAGGAAATTTGTTGCTATTTTGTGAAAAGTAAAACTAATACTTAAGGGAGTAATTGTAAAACACGCACGCAGCCTGACCCAGTTTTAAAGGTTTATACAGAAAAAAAACTGTGTGGTGCTTGGTAAGCGATTATAGTTTAATATCGTTTACATTTTATAGAAGCGTGTTTTTTGTATTGCGACGGACGTATTCGGCCTTTGTATACGTATCTCGGGCAACGTGCAAGACAGCGTATGCTACGCAAAGGCCTACACATGTAGCGTATATTACGTAACGTGCGTACAGATACTCCCACTAAATACAAATAACACGATAGCATTGTTTTAGTAAGAGAATACGGAAGCCATGAGATAATAGCACAAATTTGTTCAGTTTGGAAAATTTAGTTTAAAAAGATCCTCCTCTCGTTGCATTACCTCTGAGATTAGCCTGTGTTACCTGAATGAAATAAATTTTCTGTACAGAAAAATCAAAGTATATATGAAGTGAAAGAGTGTGTGTACGCAAGTAAAGTTTTCTTTTGTGTGAACCCCAGAATTCGAGATCTCGTAGAAAGGACACCCGTGAAGTGAACACGTGGTGGCGTGGGAGAAGGCCATCTCACGTTAACAGTGTATAAGGTAAAAGGAGCAATTAGTATTGCAGCAGACCAAAAGGTCAGCGAAAGTCAGAAATCCGTTAAAAGTAACTATACGAAGTTCTGAAGACCCTGACTTAAGAAAGGTCAGATGTAGTGAGCGCAGCCCCGGGGGTTGGCGTAGTACCAATATAGGCCCGTTTTGAGAATACGCTCCGGCTGAGTTTTCGCAGCCTGAACAACCGATTCCGGTGGTTGTTCAGCGGATAAGTAATAGTTACTTATACGCGGTGCGACTGTACCGCATGTAATTGTGTGCATTAGTTGGTTACCTTGATACCCATTACGCAATTTGCGTACGCTTTGCGGGATCATAAACGCTATTTGTACACTTTAACGTGATTTGTGTAGGTTTTTTTATTTTAAGTGAGTTTCACTGTTCACTCAGGAATTCTCCAGCAACTGATATTTACTGGGAAGGGTAGCATACTCCCACACGCCCCAGTAAATAGAGGTTACATAGGGGCCCTGGGTTGGGTACGCCAGCACTAAGGCAGTGTGTGGGCGTATTGGTCAACGTGGGCGAGAGTGGGTGAAAGCACTCGTTGGACTTTCACCGTCGCCTTACCTCTGAGAACGTGGTTTTTGTAGGAATTCGCTGAGAAGGCAATACCTGCAAAGATGGGGGCCAGTTGCTCAAGTAAGGGACGATCAACCAAGGTTCAGGTTGATATAATGGCGTGGCCAGTAGGGTCGGCGAGGTATATAATGTGTGAAAAATATGGATCACACACAGAGATTTTATGCAATGAATGGGAACGTATGACTGTGAATGATGGGGAAAAGTTCCCAAGAGTAGGCAGTTTTAATCCTGAGGTTTTGCAAAATTTAAGGAGAAGGATATGTCTGATAAAATCCGGGAAGAAACGGATTAGACATTATGATTATTTACAGTTATGGCAACAGGAAGGTGAGATACAACGGGGATTAGCTTACACAGCTGGTTCCAACACTAGCAGGAAACTGATGGCAACTGGAGAAGCAATGGCTGCAGATAATGGCATACTGGGATATGATGATAATAGTGCACTTAATAAATGTATTAATGATGATAATAGTGAGCGTAATAAATGTAATAATGATAGAAGTAAAACTGATAAATGTACAAATTCTAACCCGTGCAAGTTGCACCCCATGTTAAACTTCCCTCAGGATTACAAGCAAGAAAGTGAGCCCAGCACGATGTCGGCACTTTCTCCAGCAGCCACCATACAAGACACCCAGGTGGGCACGGCCCAATCGGTAAAGGCAGTAGTCAAGCCCCCTTACGGAGGGTCAGGTGAGGTCGTGTCCACAGGTAAGTACGGTATTGTATGTTATGCACAGACAATTGCACCTCACATTGTAGAGTATAGAGAGGTAGCGGTTTCTGTATTAATGGATGGTTTTAAGGAAGTGTTGAGAACAAGGGTACAGACCACTCAACCTAACTGGAGAGGTATCTCGGTGGCTGCTTTGAGAGAGACCGCTATTGAGCATGATCGGAACATCAGGAAACACAGGGAGCCACAGGGGGGTAAGCAAAGGACAACAAAGGTCCTGACAACGAAGCCACCTCAGCCTAAGTCCCAGACCCCTGTTGGTAAGTCAAAGGTGATATCATGTTACAACTGCTAGAGGGAAGGACATTTTGCACGAGGTTGTATGTTTAAAGACACACAGAAGGTATATCAACCCCCTAGACAACGACATGACACACGTAATTGTAATCAGGGATCATATAGGAAAAATTTTGGCCTGCACCTGTAAATTGCAGCCAGTGAAGTTGATTGTTAGCCTAGGTAGTAAACCTGAGGTCACAGTTGATGAAATTGGTAGGCTATTCCTTGTAGACACAGGGGCGGCCAGGTAAACTCTGTGATTTATCTTTAAATGTTTCCTCTTCATCTCTGACGTTCACCAGCAGAACTACAGCTCAAACGTCACATGTCTACTTGGTCTTTTCAGAGGTCTACCCAACCCCAGTATATCTTACCAGCATCGTTGTGCCTGGCCACGCACAAAGGGTGGAGAATGGAAATACTGGTGGGGGAGACTGTGCAGAGATACCAATAGACATGTTGGTGTGACAGCCTGATGGTGAACGGAAAATCTGAAAATTTTTCTCTTTTTCTATTATTCTCTCTCTTTTTGGTTTCTCATGTTCTACGGATGGTATGTCACACAACAGTTAAACAAATGGTAATGCAAAATTTATGCTCCTTACAGAAAGGTCGCTGATTCGGAAAGAATACCATATTACTGGAGTGTTTATTTTGGGAAGACTGAGAGACAGCACTGTTGAGACGACATCTGAGCAAGAAGAACAACAAGACTAGAGGACAAATTATCGTAACAAGTTTCTTTCCCTTCAATTATTTTCTGTACCCCCATTACAACTCTTTCTTTCTCCTCCTGTAAGATGGACTTGCCCCAAGAGACTGCATTCCATGTTTTCCTGTTGACCCTGTTGTTGACCAGAGCAGTCTGTTTCGGTGAGAGTATCAGAGAGGTCGAGAAAGGATCTGGAATGGGTTCTGATGACCATGATGGATTCGTAGAATCCCAAGAGCAACACAATCACAGAGCAAAGGCTAGTATCAGAAAACGATCTGGTAGCCATGACACTAGTAGACATTGTGAAGGATTGTTAGCTGAAGAGAACTGTATCTGTAGGAATTGTGACAACATAATTGAGGACCGGTGCATCCAGAGATGTCAGTCCAGCATTAATATCGATATGGACCGTCATCCATTGAGTGACTATCACTCATTAGTGGGTAAGGTTTTAAACCAAACGGAATGCTGGGTGTGCTCGCAAGTACCTCAAGGTCATAGAAAGTCAGGACTAGTGCCATACTCTTTAACGATAGATGAGGTACTTGAGTTAAGGGATGGGAGACCAGTGGACAATAAATTTAATATTTTGAGGCCTCCTAGTTTGAAGCTCCACCAATATCATGTGGATAGGTCCCTAATATGTTTTAACATTTCCAATCCCCGAAAGCCAGGAAATTGGGAAGTGACATGGAACAACCAAACCATGACATTCTCACACAGAGCCGATAGAATGCCCATAGATTCAGAGCTTATATGCCAAATAGCCAACGGTGGAAGATATTTTCAATATAGGTACACTTTAGGAAGTAGGACCATGCGAGTTGGAGAAGTATCACCAGGATACTGTGCGCATATCATACAACCTGATACGTGTATTAGACAAATGAGAGAGTTAGGGATAGGATTTTTCACCTGGAAGGTTTGTAATATGGTGATGTCATATTCTGTCCCATATGTTCTCCCCGATGATGCATATTTCATATGTGGGAGGAAGGCGTATAAGTGGCTTGCCCCAAACTCAGAGGGATTGTGTTACATTGGAAGAGTGTTTGGAGTCAAATCCCCATAGAAAGGGGAAAAGAGAAAGAAACCAGATAAATTTAAGGTGCACTCATCCAACTACTAAATCATTGATACAATTATTGTTATGAAACATATATATCCACAGCAGCAATATCAAATAGAGGCTTAAATGCTCAATAACCTTAATTGATGTAGAGGTTTATTTTATTATACATTTATATGGGACTAAATTGTCCTTTATTGAAAATAGAGCAAAATATTAAAATTCATAGAATAAGAGACAGTGAGTAGAAGGTGACAGAAATTGAACTAATGTGAATAAAGATGTAAAAACAAAGCTAATGTGTTTTTCCCTTCATATATTTTCCTGTGTTTATTTCAATTGTGCATTCACATACATATATTTGCGCAGCACTGTATCGGTGCTATATTCATGAGACCTGCGGTTTTCATATTCATAGGAGCCTATTATGCTGTGATAGAGGGAGATATGCTGCCTTGCTTCAAAGTTACAAACTGTTACATCAAATTGTAACCAAGTTTTTGTTTATATAGAAATATGCAACAATAGATCTCTACTCCTGCCCCTAAGGCCGTGATTATAGTTACTTGATTCTAATGTTATAAATTGAGGAGTGACACAATGTTGCTAAATGTGTTACTTATGCCTGAAATCCTAGAGTATCATATGGTGCAGGGAATGCTAATATGATATTGTGTTAGAAGGAACTAATGGGGATAAGCCAGGGTGAATGATTTCACTACCCTGTGTTAGAGGCTATCTATTTTATAAATCTTAGTAATCTCCGACACCAACTACTGTTATTACTGATGCGCAGATAAATGTGCAGGACAGATAGATTATAATATATCCCGTGTGATGTTGGTCCACAGTGTACCACACCGTTTATATAAGTTGGTATTACGTATTATTTAATCAGCAGTCGTTACTGGTACTCAGCAATATTAAATTGTGTCCATGCAGGACATATTAGTAACACTTAAATATTGCTAATCACGTTCAGATACATTATAAATTGTAAAGGTACCAAAGGATCATGCCCCTGTTTATCGGCTGACTGCAGTATACGTATAATAGCACTAAATATCCGCTATGCACAGGGACAATCTGGTATCTGGCATTAACCCCGTAGTCTCTCTTATTTGATATTAATGTCAGCTAGCCCACAGCATATAGATAGAGTTTCAGGTATATAAATGCGTTCAAAGACTCCTCTCTAATATAAGCAGGTTTGGCTCCTAATAATACATTATAGGTCGCATAAGTATGTTGCATACCGTTTGCACAATTTTAAACATGAATGCTAAAACAGGAACACATTGCTACAGCCTATGCGCATTTCACTCCTAATGAGCTTCCTCAGGGCACTATAGCAAACGGCGCCCGCCGGATTTCATAGTTTTATATGAGAGGGAGGGCAGTGATAGGACGTGAGAAAAATGGCCAGCCAATGCCCGTCCACTTAAGTCCTTTCAAAAAAGACAGAGACGAAAAAACCGTTAGCAATTCATCTATTCCTGACCCGCTGGATCAGACGCTCGTAAATGCCGTCAGCTGAGTTGCACAGCCGCGGCATTGATTAAACCACTGAAAGTGACGTTCCTAGCATTTGATAATTAATGGGTGTATAGTCAGCACATGTGTCTGTATATTGGATTTAATTACTCTACCGAAATGGAGCAAGATATCTGTTGTTATACTTATCTATTAATCTACAGCTAATCCGATCATCCGTTGATCCCAAAATCTGACATACAGTGTTAAGTAATTTACGTATATGCATATGTGTTGTAATCAAAAGTGAAATTAAATGATGTACTAAAAATAAAGAATAAGGGGAGATGTTTTTATTATCGTTATATATGTATATATATCCATGTCATCAGAAATATATATGTTCAGATAGATAAATAAAAATGAATAAGCGCAATACATAACATCAGTAGGATAGAATGTACTGCACTGAACAATAAATATAAATAACTTGACCAATGTGAAATGAAATAAATAGTGTGTAAATTAGAATATTAAATATGAATAATAATAAGGTTCACGTGGGTGCGTGTGCAAACAAATGTGACACACAACGTACTAATGTGAAACACAAAAAGGTGAAAAAGGAAAAGAAAAAAAACCCCATTGAATAATACAAAAAATATTATTTAAAATAATATTATGGGTGCATATAAATATGTGTGTTGTATTAAAGTGTCCATAATGTTACTTAATATAAAGTGTGAGGAAAAATACATATGCCCATACTAAAATATGTGATCAGTTTGACCTTTATTAATAAGTCATGTGCAGGGCCGTTTCTAGACAATTTGGCTCCCAGTGCGAGATTTCAAAATGCGCCCCCCCCCCCCCCCCCCATTGCTATAAAAAAAATTGCGTGCCCCCCCCCATATAGCCAGAAAAAAAAGCATGCGCACGTCGAAGGCGCACGCGCTCCCGACAAGGCTGTGTGGCCTGATTAAAATGGGCGTGGTCTCATTACAGTGGGCGTGGCCTCATCTGATATCACACCCACCACAGGGGGGAAAAATAAAAATAAAAAAGTCCCCTTTTTACACATTACACCAGGCAAGTGTCCCCATTTACAAAGTACGCAGGCAGGTGTCCCCATTTTACAAAGTGCGGCAGGCAGGTGTTCCCATTTTACAAAGTGCGGCAGGCAGGTGTCCCCATTTAACAAAGTGCGGCAGGCAGGTGTCCCCATTTAACAAAGTGCGGCAGGCAGGTATCCCCATTTTACACAGTACGCAGGCAGATATCCCCATTTTACACAGTACGCAGGCAGGTGTCCCCATTTTACACAGTACGCAGGCAGGTGTCCCCATTTTACACAGTACACAGGCACGTGCCCCCATTTTACACAGTACGCAGGCAGGTGTCCCCATTTTACCCAGTACGCAGGCATGTGTCCCCATTTTACACAGTGCGGTAGGTATCCCCATTTTACAGAGTGCGGCAGGTATCCCCATTTTACACAGTGCGGCAGGTATCCCCATTTTACACAGTGCGGCAGGTGCCCCCATTTTACACAGTGCGGCTGGTATCCCCATTTTACACAGTGCGGCAGGTATCCCCATTTTATACAGTGCGGCAGGTATCCCCATTTTACACAGTGCGGCAGGTATCCCCATTTTGCACAGTGCGGCAGGTATCCCCATTTTATACAGTGCGGCAGGTATCCCCATTTTATACAGTGCGGCAAGTATCCCCATTTTGCACAGTGCGGCAGGTATCCCCATTTTACACAGTGCGGCAGGTATCCCCATTTTACACAGTGCGGAAGGTATCCCCAATTTAACACAGTGCGGCAGGTATCCCCATTTTACACAGTGCGGTAGATATCCCCATTTTATACAGTGCGGCAGGTATCCCCATTTTATACAGTGCGGCAGGTGTCCCCATTTTGCACAGTGCGGCAGTTATCCCCATTTTACACAGTGCGGCAGGTATCCCCAATTTACACAGTGCGGCAGGTATCCCCATTTTACACAGTGCGGCAGGTGTCAGGTGGGGTGGGGGGGGAGAGAGAGAGAGAGAGAGAGAGAGAGAGAATACTTACATCTTGCCACTCTTCGGGTCCCGCCGACTCACGTCCCCCGCGCCGGCCGCCTTCTCCTTCGATGGTTATCTCCTCTCCTCCCTCTCTCCCCCCCCAGCGCTCCTGCTCGGGGGGCGGGGCTTCGCGGAATGACGCGTTTGCGTCGTGACGTCACGACGCAAACGCGTCATTCCGCGAAGCCCCGCCCCCCGAGCAGGAGCGCTCGGGGTGTCAAAGTCAGAAAAATATCTCTATGCACACTACCATATTTGCACCTCACACAGGTCCGTGCTGCGCATGCGTACGCTCTCCCGTACGTGCGCATACTCACAGTCGCGGGCACCCGCAGGCGCATGGTATGCGTATTTACGGTAGAGTTTATGCGATCGTAGCGTGCGACTCAATCATTACATATTTTCACTAATAATGTATTTTGTAGATCATGGTCCCTTTGATAGATTCTGAAAGTTTGGTTAATATAGAATGTTCATGAACAGAGAAATCCCTCTTTGTTTGATACAAAGGGTCAGACAGGAGTAATACAGTGGTGTTTAGTATCCATCGGAAGAATATTTAATTAGAAATATTCCGGTGTTGGTTTGAAGCAGATCAATCGCTCGTGCGAATAGTTATGGACATAAGAAGTTTATGAACATTTACTTTATTTGCACTTTATTACCCATGCGGCGGGAAACCCAGTTTCCCTCCCACCTGAGCAGTTGGAAATAGTCACAGCCCACCTGTATGAATCAACCTATGACCTTTTGTTATAATGCGAAGCCGAATTCCTGTGTCCAATGGACAATGAGATTGTAGGGACCATTGAATTGTATTGTGTGTGGGGCATAAATAGGCAGGCCGACCGTATCCAGTTCACTCTCTTCAACGGTTCTCATTGCTGATAATCGGGAGCTGGATATCGAGGCGCATGCGATCGTTTCCCTTTGTGCGTAAGTTTTCTCCGTAATCATATTGTCTTACTGTGAGCCATCTCTCTCTCTCCCTCCTCTATCTCTCTCTTATTTTCCCTTTATTGTATTGTATTGTATTGTATTTCCTGTGTAGTTATCTGGTTAGTTGGTTTATGTTATATTGTAGTGTATCATTTGTACTGTGATTCCTCTTGCAAGTATAATAGTTATAATACATATAATAGGTTTTGGACCCTAAGCCCAGGTATCTGTGTATTCTTTATAGGGTTAAGCATTCTCTGAGCGTCGGTGACGCTCAAGCAGCTTTGTAGTTAATCAGGTTACACCAGGTTGCACTTACACTCTGTCTCTACACTAAGGTATACTGTATATTTTGTTGTTAAAGGTATAGATATAAAGGTTTTAACGTTGTAAGCGTCTGCACCGCTGGTGATCTCCTCGTGGTCCTGAGCGTACGCTACGCTATAGCGAATCATTACGTTAGTCGGCAGCCAATAGCGTGTCTGCCTGTGATCACTGGGCCGTAAGCGAACGTGACGCTTGAGCGTCTCGACTACGGTTGAGCGATTGCTACACAACTTGCGTACCCTTACGGTACTTCTTACGTAGATAGCGTACAGTGTTCTTAGACCTCTTAAAGTGTTTTATATACGATAAATATTTAGCTTTATCAATTGGGGGCTCGCCCGTCCTTCACATATCTGCACTAGGTAGATCAGCAGACATTATCCCTCAGCAAAGGGCGGGAGGTTGTATCCCTCGTAGTGCTGACAGGATAAGCGTCTGCTTCGCTTAGGTAAAGAGTGCTGAAGGAATCCGGGAACCGGAGGTAAGAACAAAACGCTAGTGCCTTTTAAAACTGTTTATTTTTCTGTCTTGCGTACACACGCACGCACACATATATATATCTGCATTTCTTTTTCTTTTTCATTTTCGTATATCACTCTCCTGTCTGCCAGTTTTATAGTTGATAGAAGTGCTAAAAGAGATTTGCCGTTATTTCATAGTTTAAGAGTAAAGGTAATATAGTTAAAAGATAGACAAACACACAGTTTTGCCTGGGAGATAAGGCGAAGTCAGTGTGTTGTGTGGTAGATGATCAAGGATCATCTACATTGATAAAAGTATAAATTGTGTTACGGTGGATCTTTGCTTTGCGTATACGTGTCTCTAACAAAGACTTGCGTACGCAATCCAAAGGCCGACGCACGCAGCGTATATTACGCAACGGAGCGTCCGGTTACGCCCACGTAGCTCAAGTCACGATAAGTTGATTTTTAACGCAAAGCGATAAATAACGCGAGGCGAGAAATAACGCAAGTCTATTTTTGGGTGTCCGAAATTTTAATTAACAGATCCTGCTCCTAATTGGTAACACACCTGATCTAAAGAAAAAATTTCTGCGCAGAAATAGAAATAGAAACAAAAGTGTACATGTGATGAGTGAGTGTTTTTACAATTTTTAAAGGTTGAACCACAAGAAAAGTCGAGTACTCGTGAGGTACATGCGTGTAAGTGACGTGCACGGTGGCTAGGGAGGCATCCCTGGTTAAATATACAATTTTGAGCATTAGAGTATAGCAGACCAGGAGGTCATAGCAGACCAGGAGGTCCAGGTACAGCCGACAAGGAAGTCCGCTATACAGTTCACAGGCACAACACCGAAAAGGGTTGGTGCAACACCCATATAGGCCATATAAGCTCTGGCTGAAGGAATTCGCAGTCGTAAGTTTCGATTCCATTGGTCTTTCCGTACATAAGCTTAGTTGTTTGTGTACTGAACGACTGGACCGCACGTAAGTGTGTGCAGTAGTTAGTAATCTGACCTAATACCATTAGAGTAAAGGGGTCACAAACGCTATTTGTACACTCTAACGTGATTTGTGTAATTTTTTTATTTTAAGGGAAGTTTGCTGCTCACTCAGGAACTATCCAGCAACCAATAGTTACTGGAAAGAGTAAGTGTTCTTCGGATAACCCTCGCAGGTTCCAGTAAATAGAGGTTCAGGTCGCAGGGGCCCTAGGTCGAGTACGCCAGCACCATATCGGTGTGATCAGGTCGTATTGGTCGGCGTGGGCGAGTGAGTGGGGTACTCGGTAAACCGCCACCGTCAGCCTATTGTGGACATTTGGTTTTGCGTAAGGGTTGGCTAAATAAAGCAACACTTTCGAACTATGGGGGCCACTTGTTCAGGTAGGGGGCGATCAACCTCGGTTCGGGTTGATTCAGTGGTCCGACCAATTGGGTCGGCCAGGTATATAATGTGTGAGAAATATGGAAGTCACACAGAAACTTTATGTGATGAATGGGAGAGAATGACTGTACATGACGGGGAGAAATTCCCAAGAGTAGGTAGCTTCAGCTCAGAAGTGTTACAAAATTTAAGGAGGAGGATATGTCTCATAAAATCAACAAAGAGACGAATCCAGCATTATGATTATTTACAGTTGTGGCAACAGGAAGGTGAGATACAGAGAGGTTTGGCTCAGGCGGCGGGATCTGGCTCTAACAGAAAACTGATTGCCACGGCCCCACCGCCACCATATATATCAGGAGAGAAGTTGATTGCGGAGAAAGACGCACTAAGGTGTAACACAAAATCACTTAGTAACTGTGTAAATGTTAATGATAATGTTAAACCATTAACCCATGCAAGTATTAACCCGTGCAAGTTGTACCCTGTTTTGAACTTTCCTCAGGAGTGTGATCAAGAGGACGAATCGGCAACGATTTCAGCGCTCTCTCTAGCAGCCACCATAGCAGAGACCACAGTAGGCACAGCTCCACCCACGAGATTAGTAAAGGCCCCTAGCGGAGGGATAGGTGAGGTCGTATCAACTGGTAAGTACGGCACCATGCATTATGCTGAGACTATTTCACCACAGCCTGTAGAATCTACACAGAATGAGGTTGTTAGAATTACACCTGTTAGAGTAATAGCAGTGCCAAATGGGAAAACAGACACATCAGGAGCCACTCCCATTAGGAACATTGCCATGTACACCCCATTTTCCCGAATGGAATTAAGGACCATAGTGTCTGAATTTCCTGACCCCAGAAAAGACTTAGTTGCCAGTCAAAAATACATCAGAGACTTAGGTAACACTGCAGAGCCCAACAATAAAGACTGGCAGATATTGCTGAGAGCATGTTTACCCTCAAATGTCGACGCAACTCAATTTTTAGCTGATTGCGGACTAGATCATGATGTACCTCTTACAGATGTGTACAACCAAGATAATGTGAAAAGAATAAACTTGCAGTTAAAAGAGTATTTCCCAGCGGTAGCTAAATGGAATAAGATATTCTCCATTAAACAGAAGGAGTCAGAGACAGCTGCAGAGTATTTTCCCAGAGCATTATTAGAAATGGCAAAATACACAGGCATAGAGGACATTAAAACAGACACAAACCATCGGGAAGTAGCAGTATCGGTACTGATGGATGGTTTAAAAGAGTCATTGAAGACTAGGGTACAGACCACACAACCATGTTGGCGAGGTCTGTCTGTGGCTACTTTGAGAGAGGCTGCTATTGATCACGATAGAAACATCTCCAGACACAGGGAACAACAAGGTGATAAATTAATGTCAGTAAGTATACAGGCTCTGACCACAAGGCAGCCTTTGTTTGTATCACCAAATCCTGTGGGTAAGTCAAGTATGGTTATTTGTTATTCTTGTCACAAACAGGGACACATGGCACGAGATTGTAGAGTAAAGAATCCACGAAACTCATACCAACCCCCTAGACAACGACACGACACACGACATTGGGATCGGGGTCCACAGAAACGGAGTTATGAGCCACATACAGGGGAAACAAAAAGATATCCCCCGAACAGAGACTGGCATGCCTCTGGTAGTTCCCAACTATCTCCCTCACAAGTAGTTGCTGCCAGCGGGATTCAGGAAGGTCACCATACCCAATAGGGGTGTGGCCATACCTGTAATCTGCAGCCAGTAAAATTAATTGCCAACCTTGGAAGTGAACCCGAGATCGCAATTAATGTAGCTGGTAAAACTTTAAACTTTCTTGTAGACACAGGGGCGGCCAAGTCAGTGATAAATTCGACAGTGGGCATGAGAACCACTGGTAGGACAATTCCAGCCATGGGAGTAACAGGAGTAGTCCAGCACTACCCTGTTAGCAAACCAGCCGAGATTACAATAGGGCCTTTGCATACCAAGCATTCCTTTTTGCTGGCTGCATCGGCACCAACCAATCTCCTGGGAAGAGACTTACTGTGTAAAATGGGGTGCGTCATTTATTGTACTCCTGAAGGTGTATTCTTGGACATACCTGAGAAACACGCTCAGGAAGTGCGAGACATGTTAGACTCCCCATCAAAATTAATGTCACATACCATTATGACAAATAGGAATCCATCCCAAATAGAAGAGATGACATCTCAGATACCAGAGTCACTTTGGACAAAAGACGGACAAGACACTGGATTAATGGCAAACGTAGCTCCAGTAGTTGTACAAGTAAAAGATGGTAGGATAGCTCCAAAAATCCCACAGTACCCTCTGAAGCCAGAGGTGGAGTTAGGAGTTTACCCAGTAATAGAGCGCTTGCTACAACAGGGCATTCTGGTAAGAACGTCCAGCACTGCCAATAGTCCCATCTTCCCTGTTAAAAAGAGTGGGGGGAGGGGTTACAGACTAGTGCAGGATCTAAGGGGGATTAACAAAATAGTTGAGAGTCAGTTCCCCGTAGTGCCAAATCCAGCTGTCATCCTAATGCAAATCCCTCCCACTGCCAAATTTTTCACTGTTATTGACCTCTGCTCCGCTTTCTTTTCGGTACCTCTGCACCCTGACAGCCAATATTTGTTTGCATTTACATACAGAGGAGTCCAATACACGTGGACTCGATTACCCCAAGGTTTCATAGATAGTCCAAGTATATTTTCTCAGGCTTTGCATGATTGTTTACAGTCTTTCCAACCAGACAGTGGATCAGTATTGATACAGTATGTGGACGATTTACTACTGTGTTCAGATTCACTGGAAGCATCTCTGAAGGATACGAAACAGCTCCTGTTTCATCTTTCAGACACAGGACACAAGGTGTCCAAAGACAAGTTACAATTATGCCAAACTAAGGTAAAATATTTGGGACACTGTCTAACACAAGGACTGAGACACCTGACCGCTGATAGAATCCAAGCAATTAGAGACATGACTCTGCCACAAACCCAGCAACAGATCAGAACGTTTTTAGGAATGTGTGGGTATTGCCGTAATTGGATCCCAGGGTTTTCCATTTTGGCGTTACCTTTGCAGGAAATGGTCTCCTCAAACAAACCTGATAGGATTTCGCATACAGACGAGTCCGAAACAGCATTTGAGAGACTCAAACAGTGCCTAACGCAGGCACCAGCATTAGGTATGCCAGACTATGGGAAACCCTTTGAACTATACGGAACAGAAAGTGCTGGTTGCGCGGCAGGTGTACTAACCCAAAAACACGGTGATGCCAGTAGGCCAGTAGCATACTACAGCGCTCAGCTAGACACGGTAGCGCGATCCCTCCCCACATGCTTTCGCAGCGTTGCTGCGATAGCATTGCTAGTGACAAAAAGCGAAGATGTCGTGCTAGGCCACAACCTCACAATCCATACGCCACATGCAGTATCAGCCTTATTGAATTCTGCCCAAACCAGACACGTCTCATCAGCGAGGTTTACAAGATGGGAATTGGCACTAATGGCCCCCATAAACATCACCATAAGGAGATGCAGTGCATTAAATCCTGCAACGTATCTCCCAGGTGTGCCTGGTCAGGCACAAAGGGTGGAAGGTGAGAGTGATGGGGAAGGAGGATTTAATATAAAGGAAGATACACATGATTGTATGGAATATTTGACCCAAAATTTTACCGCAAGGCCTGACATCAGTGACAACCCACTGGAAGATGCAGAACTCACGTTCTACACGGACGGTAGTTGTCATAGACAGTCAGACTCTGGAGACTTGTGTACTGGATACGCAGTCGTAGATGACCAAGACACCATAGAAGCGGAACCGCTAGGCCCACCTCACTCAGCCCAGGTTGCTGAACTGGTCGCCCTAACCAGAGCATGTGAATTGGCTAAGGGTAAGTCAGCCAATATCTACACCGACTCTAGATACGCATTCGGGGTAGTCCATGATTTCGGAGCCCTATGGCGTCTCAGAAATTTCATGACGGCCGCTGGTACACCGGTAGCGCATGCAGCTCACATAAAAAGGCTTCTAACAGCGATACAGGAACCCGACAGAGTGGCTGTTATCAAATGTAAAGCACACACTTATAGCCAAGACCCGGTATCACTTGGTAACAGCCGAGCAGACGAAGCTGCTAAGTTAGCAGCTGCTACCCCCATACAGACAGACACCACACAATTGATGGTATTTAATACCATTAACACACAGAAGTTGTGTGAAATGCAAAATTTGTGTTCCACACAGGAAAAGGCAGTCTGGAAGGCAAAGGGATGTGGCCAGGAGTCCTCAGGACTCTGGACGGATGGACATGGTAAACCAGTGGCCCCCAGAGCATATCTTCCATGTCTGGCTGAAGCAGCTCACGGGCTGACTCATCTAGGCAAGGAAGGGATGTGCAAATTGGTGAGAGCATATTGGTGCGCCCCAGGATTCTCCTCTCATGCGAGTAAAAGAGCAATGTCATGCCTTACCTGTTTGAGAAAGAATATTGGAAAGGCAATACCTACAGAACCATCCCATATCCCACCTGCCGGCGGCCCTTTCCAGGTAATACAAATTGACTTTATACAATTACCCCCTTGTCGGAATTTGAAATATGTACTTGTTTGTATAGATGTTTTCTCAAATTGGGTCGAAGCATTTCCTGCGGCTACAAATACCGCTATGTTTACTGCTAAGAAAATTGTGCAGGAATTTGTATGTAGATATGGTATCCCGAGAATAATCGAAAGTGATAGGGGTACCCATTTTACAGGTGATGTCTTTCAAGGAATGTGTAAGTTGATGGGAATTGATAGCAAGCTGCACACTCCGTACCGTCCACAGGCGAATGCGAAGGTCGAAAGAGTGAACAGCACTATTAAAAATAAATTGAGTAAAGTGATGGCAGAGACAGGATTGACATGGCCAGAAGCTTTACCCATTGTATTGTACAGTATCAGAACCACTCCCAGGTCCCCTCTTAATCTGTCTCCCTTTGAAATCTTGTTTGGTCGACAACCGCATGCCATGATTAACCCTCAGGATGATTTGAAATGTAACAATGAAGTAACTGTAAAATACTTGATTAACATGAGTAAACAGTTAAGGAATCAAAATGATAATCTGAAGTTGGTGATTCCTGATTTACCTGATAGTAATTGTCATGACATTGAACCTGGGGATTATGTAATGATACGGAATTTTCTACGCTCAGGTTGCCTTATTGACAGATGGGAAGGACCATACCAGGTCTTATTGACTAGCACTACAGCATTAAAGGTTGCTGAGAGAGAGACTTGGGTCCATTCATCCCACTGCAAGAAGGTTGCTGATCCAGAGAAGTCCCGTGATAAGGAACAGACGGTAGAGGTTGTATCACTGGAGTGTCTGTTCCAGGAGGACTGAGGCGGCACCTGAGCCTTGAAGACCGAGAGCTGTTGTCGACTCCCCACTCCCTTTTATTATTTTCCTCCACTCCCCATCCCCTCTCCCTCAAATTTCTTTTTCCTCCTTCTCATTCTTCTCCGTTTCTTCCTATAAGATGGACTTGCCCCAAGAGACTGTGATCCGGATTTTCCTGTTGACCATGATGTTGACCAGAGCAGTCTGTTCCGGCGAGAGTACCATGGAGGTCGATAGAGGTTCTGGAATGGGTTCTGATGATAAAGATGGAGGCGTAGTTTTCCAAGATCAACCTAACCAACAAGCAAAGGCGAGTATCAGAAAACGATCCGATAGCATTGACCATAGAAGAAATTGTGACGGATTGTTAGCTGAAGAAAACTGTATCTGTAGGCTCTGTAACAATGTCATTGAAGATGGGTGCATTAAGAAATGCCAATCCAGTCTTAATATCCATATGGACCGGCATCCATTGAGTGACTATCACTCCTTAGTGGGTAATGTGTTAAACAAAACAGATTGTTGGGTATGCTCTCAAGTACCTCAAGGTCATAGCAAATCAGGGCTAGTGCCATTTCCTTTAACGATAGGGGAGGTACTTGAGTTAAATGGTGGGAGACCGGTGGACAGGAGGTTTAATATCTCCAGCCCTCCTAGTTTGAAGCTCCACCAATACCATGTGGATAGGTCCCTATTATGTTTCAACATCTCCAATCCCAGAAAGCCGGGAAATTGGGAAGTGTCATGGAGTAACCACACCATGACCTTTTCGCATAGAGCAGATAGAATGCCTACAGATACAGAGCTTGTACGCCACATAGCCAGTAGAGGAAAATCTTTCCGGTATAGGTACACCTTAGGAAATAGGATTACGAGAGTTGGAGAAGTATCACCAGGATACTGTGCACATATCATACAACCTGATACGTGTATTAAGCAGATGGAAGAATTAGGGTTAGGAGATTTCACCTGGAAGGTGTGTAATATGGTTATGTCCTTCTCCGTCCCATATGTTCTCCCCGATGATGCATATTTCATATGCGGGAGAAAGGCGTACAAGTGGCTTGCCCCAAACTCTGAAGGATTGTGTTATATTGGAAAAGTATTGCCTGAAGTAATGACTGTAACACATGACAAAATGAAAGACATACATCGTGGTGCCCAAGCTCCTTATACTCACACCCACTACGAGCACGTTGTTAAAAGGCACCTGATAGAGAAGACAGAGCATCCGGCCTCTGATCTGATAAGTGAATCCACCGGGATTCAATTCTTAATCGCGTTAGATTTCACCCGCACCGCTAGAGGAGTGCTAAATTATAAATACATATCGGCGCTCGCAAATTTGTTAGATAATATCACTGAAATGTATGATGACACGTTTAGATATACTGGAAGGGAACTTCAAGCTTATAAAACAGAACTGGTGCAGCATAGAATGGTTCTCAATTACCTCACAGCAGTGACAGGCGGATATTGTGTTATATTTAAACAAGGGAGCGCTAAGAACAGGGTCAGTTTAAATCACACATTTATTACAATCCACATATAAACAGCAAATAAAATCAAGGATAATATCCGGATATTAAAAACAATATAGTGCACTCTTTATTTAGTCCCATGCCCTGAGCTCGAATTAGTAATTGTCTATTCACACGGATAGATCCGTACAATCTCCACTGGTACGCATTAATTGTGTCCAATTGTAACCATGCTGTCTTGATAATTAATTGGCTTTAGACAAGGCAACCTTCTTATTATTTGTATCCAGCAAAAATGTATCAGTCACTGGAAGGCTCCTTAATAGATAGCAGTAGGGGGAGAGTGCTGTGTAGTAAATGGATGCACAGCGGTATGCTACGACCCCTACGTCCCAGCCACAGCACGTCTTTTGAAAGGTTACTCACAGCCACCTCTGCTTCCCTCGGGGTGCAGACCGTTTTGCACTTGGTCCTGCTGTTGCTTTATCCCCGGTCAGGTTTCCATTGCGCTGCGTGCGGTAGTGGGATCCGTTCGTGAAAGAGCTCCGGGCACCGGAATCCAAGTAGTGAACGCCCCTCTTACGCGTTTCTCCGCCCACGGGGCCAGCGGTTTCCTCAGAGAGTTATCCCAGCAGTATAACCAGTCCCTTTTTATGCTGGGATAAGCCAATCATTATACTGATTGATTAAATTACACTCTGCTGTTTTAAATACATGGAACTTACTTAATATAATTGTTTAAAAGCATTTAAATCATATATAAAAAGTGTCAACAGTTTCTTATGGTGGTACAAACATCATTCAACAATCATATATGCATATGTTCGATTTAAACAAAACTAATCATTTTGATTTAACCTAATTGAACCCAATTATCTAAAACTGACCAGGAGAAAGTCAAATCAATGTTGGAAGCTCATTCTCAAGTGAACTGCTCTCGTGGCTCAGAGGGAGCTTCACCAGCTCATAGATTACACAGCCTCCAAAACCACAGGATCAATTCCATCATAAACCTAATTTTCTATCAGAATCATATTTCGGATATTTATAGCTTAATTAATTTTTATTATTAGGTTTTCACACCTCCATCATCCACTACAAATATCTCTTCAATGATTCAATAGATACCTGATGATATTTGTATCTCATCATTCCATTGTTATAATGTTAAGAGATTATTCACCCTTTTTTTTTTTTTTATATTTAAAGTATAATTAGGGAATTATTGAATCAAGGTAAAACAGAAATATAATTATCACTTTCTGCAAACTAAAGTACATTTTAGTATACAGTTTTCTCCTATTGGCAGAGATTTTAACCATAAAGGAGCCGGAATCTATTGGAATGGAAGAATGAAAGAGAGGGGAAAAAGGAAGGAGAGGGGAATAAAATAATAATAACAATACCCCCAAAAAATTATGCATGGAGTCTAACAGCCTCCAATGTTATTCAATTCGATATTCTCGTTGAGGCCATCTGGGGTGAGGGTCCCCAACGAGAAAATCCAGAACGCCTCTCTTGTGCACAGGCGATTAAATCTATCACCTCCTCTTGGGGTAGGTGCTATAAATTCAATGCCCTGCACCTTAAGTACATTAACGTCCCCAGCATGACAACATACTACATGTTTTGAGAGGCTGTGCTTGTAATTTTTCTTTATTACATTTCTTCTATGTTCAAGGAACCTTGTGTTCAAGCTCCTAGTGGTCCTTCCCACATATTGCTTACCACAGGTACAGCTAATCAAATATATGACAAATGTCTGTTGACAATTAATGATTGTTTCTATCTCAAACTTCTGTCCTGAAGTAAAAGACTCAAAAGATGCACTTCTGTTAACAACATGTGGGCAGGTCAAACAATTCTTTCTACCACATTTATAACAACCTCTTAGTGTTGTCAACCAATTATCAGAAAGGGACGTAGCTTTTCTCTGTCCTTGGTAGAAACTTGGCGAGATATAATTCTTAACATTCTTCGCTTTCCGAAAAACTACTTTTATTGACTCCCCTAGGCATGGGCACAGTGTGGCATCCAGTTTAAGGATTTCAAAGTTCTTGGTTAACACATTCTTAATTTCCTTAGAGCAGGTATTATATTTAGTTATAAATGGAAGTATCTTATCATCATTCACAAATACATCAGCGGGTTTAGTCCTAACATCCTTAGTGTTGGACAAAAGAGAACCCCTGTCTCTAAATGCCGCATTCTCTAGTGACCTCTCCAGTAATCCCACCGGGTAATCTTGATCTAAAAAGGCATTAGTTAATATAGCAGCATGTTCTTGGAAACCACTCAGTTCAGTACAATTCCTCCTCATCCTTAGATATTGTCCAGCTGGTATATTATCTTTCCATTTCTGACTGTGACAGCTATTATAATTCAAATAGCCGTTACAATCAACATCCTTCCTATAAGTATTAGTTTCTATCCTACCTTCCCTGACCGAGAGGGCGATATCCAGATAATTTATGTGTGTAGGGTGACAAGAATGTGTAAATTTAAGTCCAAAAGTGTTAGAATTAATATAAGACATAAAAGCAGAAACACTAGAGACCCCGTCCCAAATAATAAAAAGATCATCTATGTACCGACCATATAGCACCAGGTTCGCCCTATATGGACCCCCCCAGAGATATTCCTCTTCGAAGAGGCCCATATATAAATTGGCAAAGCTAGGTGCGAACCTGGTGCCCATGGCGGTACCGTGCACTTGAAGATAAAACTGTGAATCAAATAAAAAATAGTTGTGAGCTAAAATGTATTCTATTGACTCTAATACAAACTCACGTCGTTCTGGCATCAATCCCACATCAGCATTGAGAAAGTGACGACAGGCTTCTATACCCTCACTATGAGGGATGTTGGTATAAAGCGATTCTACATCGCAAGTCAAAAAGACATAATCCTGTTTCCACTCCATCCCTCCCACTAGATTTAAAAAGTGGGTAGTGTCCCTGATGTGGGATCGAAGACCAGAGACGTGAGTCTGTAAAAAAGAGTCAACGAATGCTGATAGGTTAGAAGTGAGGGACCCTACACCAGAAATTATGGGACGACCAGGTGGTGCTACCAAGGATTTGTGGATTTTGGGAAGGTGATAGTAAGTGGGGATAATAGGATAAGGGTTGAAAAGAAACATAAATTCATCTTTAGTAATCGCTCTCTCGGTCAGGGCCTTGTCCAGGAGGGTCCTCAACTCAAATGTATACTTCTCAGTGGGGTTCACACTTAGTTTTTGATAATAATCTCTATTAGAAAGCTGCCTATCTGCCTCTTCTAAATAAGAGGATGTATCCTGTATTACGACACCCCCCCTTTATCTGCACTTTTAATTATAATATTTTTATCCTTTCTTAGAGTGGTTAGTGCTCGACGTTCATTTCTATTTAAATTATCATTCCTTTTCCCTCTTCTCTTTTTGTCCTTCTTACACAAAAGGCGAAGATCATTTAAAGTTGACGTATAGAAAGTCTCAATATATGCACTCCTGTGTTGTAACGGATAAAATTCAGACTTCTTTCTAAATTTCCTATTCCCTTCAGCTTTTTCCGCTAGATCAAATAGTTTAATGGACTGGTTTGTACATAATGATTCTCCTTTACTCTCTAACAACAGAGAATTTAGTGCAGATAAACAATTATCATCATCCTCATTCAATATTATAGGCACACCTTCAATTTCTTTGCTTTTCAGAGATTTATTAATAAAATATCTCTTACGACAGAGATCTCTCGTAAATTTATTAAGTGCTACAAATAATTCAAAAATGTCTGGCTGTGCAGATGGTGCGAATTTCAAGCCCTTAGAAATAACTGCTTTCTCATGTTCACTAAGGGTTCTAGAAGACAAGTTATAAATCCCTTTATTTCTTAACCTAGTTTTACGTTTTTGACTTTGTACCTTCTTTCCTCCTCTACATCCTCTACCTCTTCCCTTGACCTTTTTGGGGTAGTACTTGTTTGAAGTTGTTCGAACCTGTTCTGTGTTTCCCATCTCTGCCTCTCCCTTTGTCCTAAAAAAGTTTGGGGGGTGCCTTCTTCTTCTTCATTCCTCATACCTCTTTCAACTCTATACCCCTCTTTTGGCCTCGCCCCTCTCTCTTCATACCGTATCCTCTCCCTGTTTGGTGAACTGATGCTTTTTCCACTATGATTATCCATAAACCTTCTTTTCTTCCCATACATACCCTCGGTCTCTTCATATCGGTTTCTATGGACCCCCTGAGGTCTATGGTTACCCTCCTGTCCAAATTGCTTAGTCCTTCTCTCCATTTTCGTATCTCTATACACAGGTGTCCTATCCCTCTTCATAGTCTGGTATTTTGGATATACATTATAGTTACTCTTTCTGTTGTTTTTATCCACATAATAATTATCCCTCCTATCATCTTTTTTATTATATGTCCTCACTTTATCTGTTCTATAGTCATTATTATCCCTTTCTAGTTTTTTCTTTTTAAAGAGGATAAGTGAATGTTCAAAATCATTAATTTTATCATTGAGCAATCCATCTCTTTCTTTAAATTCTTTACTATTCTCATGTGGTTTCAAGAGATCTTGTACTCTCTCTACCTCCTCTGAGATTTTATGTACCTTTTCTTTTCTATAGTTAATTAACAATTTTATCAATGAAAAGGAACAGCAATCTAAAATCGCATTCCATTCCTTGGTTAAGCATACATCATCCTTAAATGAACAAGACTTGAATACTCGCAATCCCCTTGGAATTACTTTAGTTTCCAAATATTTACTAAGAGTTTCTTGATCCCACCAATGACGTGCCTCTGCCTTTAATAGGGACTCTAACTCATTAAATAGTTTCCCCATTTCTGGTACTTCCTCAGTTTCATCCGAGATATCAGTATTCGTATCAGTCATCAAAAGCTTCCTCCTGGTCAGTCTATCTGCTTTGCTTCTAAATGAAGCCATAATTAATACGATTAGTTCAGATAAATTATATAATTTTATAATTAATCCAATAAGGATACTCTCACAAGCAGCTGCGAACAACACAGTTTGCACAAACAGTCTAAATATTTCTAAAATACACAGCGCTTTATGATAATACCACCAAGAAATCTGTTAATTACTACCCATAATTGATTAAAAAACACACCTAATCTCTACTGCTCCCACCGGTGGTACTGTTCCACCAATTACCAAAAACCACAAAATATATTTAAACAAGGGAGCGCTAAGAACAGGGTCAGTTTAAATCACACATTTATTACAATCCACATATAAACAGCAAATAAAATCAAGGATAATATCCGGATATTAAAAACAATATAGTGCACTCTTTATTTAGTCCCATGCCCTGAGCTCGAATTAGTAATTGTCTATTCACACGGATAGATCCGTACAATCTCCACTGGTACGCATTAATTGTGTCCAATTGTAACCATGCTGTCTTGATAATTAATTGGCTTTAGACAAGGCAACCTTCTTATTATTTGTATCCAGCAAAAATGTATCAGTCGCTGGAAGGCTCCTTAATAGATAGCAGTAGGGGGAGAGCGCTGTGTAGTAAATGGATGCACAGCGGTATGCTACGACCCCTACGTCCCAGCCGCAGCACGTCTTTTGAAAGGTTACTCACAGCCACCTCTGCTTCCCTCGGGGTGCAGACCGTTTTGCACTTGGTCCTGCTGTTGCTTTATCCCCGGTCAGGTTTCCATTGCGCTGCGTGCGGTAGTGGGATCCGTTCGTGAAAGAGCTCCGGGCACCGGAATCCAAGTAGTGAACGCCCCTCTTACGCGTTTCTCCGCCCACGGGGCCAGCGGTTTCCTCAGAGAGTTATCCCAGCAGTATAACCAGTCCCTTTTTATGCTGGGATAAGCCAATCATTATACTGATTGATTAAATTACACTCTGCTGTTTTAAATACATGGAACTTACTTAATATAATTGTTTAAAAGCATTTAAATCATATATAAAAAGTGTCAACAGTTTCTTATGGTGGTACAAACATCATTCAACAATCATATATGCATATGTTCGATTTAAACAAAACTAATCATTTTGATTTGACCTAATTGAACCCAATTATCTAAAACTGACCAGGAGAAAGTCAAATCAATGTTGGAAGCTCATTCTCAAGTGAACTGCTCTCGTGGCTCAGAGGGATATTGTGTTACATTGGCAACACAGTACGGCGTGAAGTGTTGCACGTATATCACGAATAGCACCGAGGATCCGGTCGAGGTCATAGACCAAAAGATGGACGATATTCTCCAATTGAAGTGGGAATTTCGCCGAAGACACAATCTCACTCTTGCTGCTGTAGGTAATGAGCTGACTGGTTGGGTGTCATGGTTGAACCCGCGAAATTGGTTCTCCGGTTTGGGAGACTGGGCTCAAGGAGTCATAATGGATGTTGGGAAGTTTCTCCTATGTATCTTAGGTGTTGTCATATCAATTGGCTTGATATTTAGATGCGGTCAGGCTTTAATGAAGTGCAAACATCGTACCAGGGTAATGAGTTTGAGGAGTGAAGAAACTGTAATTAACCTGGATTTGATTTATGACCCAATGATAGAAATAATGATGTAATGAAAATGCGGTTTCTACGGTCCGTTTCTTTCACCTGTTTTTCTGGTTTTTCTCCAAGATAAAAAGACCCACTTGGACGAGGAAGTTGACGAGATGCTATACAGACAACGGATAGACCAAAGAAGAAGTTTTGACCACTTGAGATATGGACATTTGATGAACTTTGCCATGGATCCCCAGTTTCCCTAGAATTCTTAAACTTACGCTAGCCCAACATTTTTTGTAAATCTAATGGCATTGACAAAGCTTTTTGCTCACACCTAATGGGCAACACAGCGCAAAGAAGACGACTTTCAACTGATACCAAACAAAACTTCAACCGACAGATGTACATTAACCTGACATAGAATACCACCGCATTTACCGTAATTATGTCTTTTCTTCATTTCTACAACCCTCAGTTAACGACACACATAGTATAGGGAATACAGGCACAGATATCAGCAATCACATTTTCCCCCATTCATGTATCATCAACTAAAATGTGCTCCCCATTTTGTTCAAAATCCGAAAAGAGCTCGGTAAAGTTTGACAGCCCATCCACAGACCCGTACCACGGGATAAGAAGGAATTCAAATGTATACTTCGCAATACCTCGAAGCTTGATTTACAACACGTACGGCACGATGATACATGACCCCCCCAAACATGGACTCATACACACATGCTTCTGCTATCTCACTAGGTCATACCCTCTTCCCACCTACTCCTCTCTCCTCCCTTACCCAACCATGGAAATGAATTAACCCCTGACATATATTTTTCTCCTTTTGAAATGTTTTAGAAGGTGGCAGTTATTATTGACTGCCAAAGGGTGGACTGTCAAAGTCAGAAAAATATCTCTATGCACACTACCATATTTGCACCTCACACAGGTCCGTGCTGCGCATGCGTACGCTCTCCCGTACGTGCGCATACTCACAGTCGCGGGCACCCGCAAGCGCATGGTATGCGTATTTACGGTAGAGTTTATGCGATCGTAGCGTGCGACTCAATCATTACATATTTTCACTAATAATGTATTTTGTAGATCATGGTCCCTTTGATAGATTCTGAAAGTTTGGTTAATATAGAATGTTCATGAACAGAGAAATCCCTCTTTGTTTGATACGAAGGGTCAGACAGGAGTAATACAGTGGTGTTTAGTATCCATCGGAAGAATATTTAATTAGAAATATTCCGGTGTTGGTTTGAAGCAGATCAATCGCTCGTGCGAATAGTTATGGACATAAGAAGTTTATGAACATTTACTTTATTTGCACTTTATTACCATGCGGCGGGAAACCCAGTTTCCCTCCCACCTGAGCAGTTGGAAATAGTCACAGCCCACCTGTATGAATCAACCTATGACCTTTTGTTATAATGCGAAGCCGAATTTCTGTGTCCAATGGACAATGAGATTGTAGGGACCATTGAATTGTATTGTGTGTGGGGCATAAATAGGCAGGCCGACCGTATCCAGTTCAGTCTCTTCAACGGTTCTCATTGCTGATAATCGGGAGCTGGATATCGAGGCGCATGCGATCGTTTCCCTTTGTGCGTAAGTTTTCTCCGTAATCATATTGTCTTACTGTGAGCCATCTCTCTCTCTCCCTCCTCTATCTCTCTCTTATTTTCCCTTTATTGTATTGTATTGTATTTCCTGTGTAGTTATCTGGTTAGTTGGTTTATGTTATATTGTAGTGTATCATTTGTACTGTGATTCCTCTTGCAAGTATAATAGTTATAATACATATAATAGGTTTTGGACCCTAAGCCCAGGTATCTGTGTATTCTTTATAGGGTTAAGCATTCTCTGAGCGTCGGTGACGCTCAAGCAGCTTTGTAGTTAATCAGGTTACACCAGGTTGCACTTACACTCTGTCTCTACACTAAGGTATACTGTATATTTTGTTGTTAAAGGTATAGATATAAAGGTTTTAACGTTGTAAGCGTCTGCACCGCTGGTGATCTCCTCGTGGTCCCGAGCGTACGCTACGCTATAGCGAATCATTACGTTAGTCGGCAGCCAATAGCGTGTCTGCCTGTGATCACTGGGCCGTAAGCGAACGTGACGCTTGAGTGTCTCGACTACGGTTGAGCGATTGCTACACAACTTGCGTACCCTTACGGTACTTCTTACGTAGATAGCGTACAGTGTTCTTAGACCTCTTAAAGTGTTTTATATACGATAAATATTTAGCTTTATCAGGGGGGAGAGAGAGGGAGGAGAGGAGTAATCACAAAGTGCCGCGGCGGGCGCCCCGTGCGGTTGCACGGCTCGCCCGCCGCTAGAAACGGCACTGGTCATGTGCAACATAGTGATGGTGACTAGTGATATACACTTCTGATAACAGGTTATCTTGTGCCATAGAGATACCCTTGATTCGTTTTTAATCTGTACATCACATTCATGTTAGATCCATACATATATTATAGATTGGGCGAAATTACTTCTGAAATAGTCCCCCAATATTATATATTCTGTGCCCCTTATTAAGATCAAATAAATAATTATAAGCTTAATATTTAATGTGATGTGGACCGAGATATGATGTGAATTACCTACATAATGAAAAAATTAGGATATCAATAATAGTTTTTGCACCTATCATGCCCCATATACTGTACCTTGCCATTCTATACTTCCCATATGAGATACATCTCCTTGTTAAATATTCTTCAACCAAGAAAGGAACCATATGATCTCTCAAACCACAGGTAAGTATTCATTTTAAATATAGTAAGTGAAGTACCCTTCTCATCTATGGTAAGTATCTTTCTTGCTGTTGTTAGTAAACAAACATTCGATGGATAGAGGGAACCCTTGGACCAGGGATATACCCCTATGATGACTAGCTCAATTTGGTGTCCAATTATAAGAATGCGAGGTTAATGGACATATATATCCTGGTCCAACGTGTATTCTAGAATTTCTATATATATACCCTAAATCTATCCATGAAAGTTGAAATCCACTCCTTATTCAAATGGAGTAAAACAAGGACCAATATCACCCTTCATATGAGGGGAGAGAAAGAAGAGGAAATTAAGTTACATCTTCCTATTTACCTTAGCGTGTGAGGTAGATAACAAAATTATAACTCTATATAGAGAAGGGAAGATGGGTATTACCTCTTCCTATTGGCAGTAAACCAAATATTAAATCTGTAGAAAGCACATCATTCAGATGAATGCCGAGTAATGAATCTCCTCATTGAGTCCAGAGGGAGTCAGAGAATCTAATAAGAAAATGTATCTGGATTCCTTTTTTAACAATTCCTTAGTGATGTTACCACCTCTGATTCCCAGTTCTACATGCTCCAAACCAAAAATTCTCATTTTTTTATGATCACTGTCATGGAATCGTAAAAAGTGCCTTGCCACACTGGTAATTTTTGTTCATGTTGTCCAAATCTCTTCGTGCATTTCTGATATTATAAGTGTGTTCTAAAATGCGTTTCTTAAAGAGTCTTTTTGTCATGCCAACATATTTGTGTCCACAAGGACATATGAGACAGTAAATTACTCCCTGTGTTTGACAGTTAATGAAGCTTTTAATTTTCATCTTGTTCTGGTATCTGTCTTTAAACTCCTGTGTGATGTTAATGTGTTGACATGCTGAGCATTTGCCACATGGGTAACAGCCCACCATCGGTGATTCTCTTTTCTGATGTTTGGTAAAATTACTCTTTACCATACTATCACGCAAGGTCGGTGATTTTCTCCAGCTGATCTTGATGTTGTTCTTAAATTCTTTTTTCAGGTCTTCATCCGTATTTAGTATGTATCTGTACTTCTGTAGTGCCATGTTAATGTGTTTCCACTCTTTGCAATATGTGCCCACAAATCTAACCTGGCTCATATCAGTTGATCTCACCTTCGGAATAAGCAAAGAGCTCCTAGATGCTTGATTTGTGGATTTATAAGCTTTTTGTAGAATCTGTTTCTTGTAACCCCTCTTTTCTAGCCTCTCTTTAACTTCCTTAGCTCTTCTTCTATAGGTTTCATCATCAGAACAGTTTCTTCTGGTTTGAATATATTCTCCTTTCGGAATAGCTCTTAAAGTAGCAGGAAAATGAGAGCTACTGTAGTGCAAGATACTATTTGTAGCCGTCTTTTTACGGAAGATGTCAGTATCGATTTCTCCATTCATCGTTTTAGAGATCTTCAAATCCAAGAAGTTAACCTCATTCAAATTTATGTCTGATGTAAGTATGAGACCCAGCATGTTATCATTAAGTAATTGTTATAATGTTAGGTTCCTGGTGCTCAGAACAAGGGAGATGTTATGAAGTGAGTCCAGAGCACCAGGACGTAATGCTGGGAAAGGGGAATGCAAAGGGAACAGCCCCCGGCGCCCTATCTCCGTTGTCTCGCCCGTGCTGTCAGCACACTCTTGCGAGACTATGGTTGCTTGAGCCCATGGTAGCCGCGTTTGAAGGGCGGATTACGTCTGCCCAACTTCGATGCCCCCTCAGGTCTTAAAGAGAGACAAAGAGTGTACCGAGACAGGGTGATAACAAGGGGCCCTCTAACTGAAACAACCAAAGCCAGGGGCTACTAACTAGCCTAAAACTAAATGTATGTGCGGCTTGCCGCCAAAGGAAAAGAACAACAAAGGAAATGCTGACCACACACCGACACAATACTTTTGTGTACCGGCGGTGACAGCATAAGCAGAACCCTCTGCAAAACACCAGTGACAGAAATAATAATGGAATACTGCGACCTAGGCCGACGGACGCGGCAGAGCCGCTACTCACGGAACTGGTGCGAATACTGGCAAACGGACAGGAACCTCCAATGCTGCCGACACAGACTCTCAGAACTGGAGGACAGGCAGAATCCCAAACGACAGACCGGTGGACACCAAGAAGCCAGAAACTTGACCAGGCACAGGCAAAGCCACTGGACTTCAGGACAGGAACACTTAACGGCAGGACACGGGATCAGACACAGGAATCGACACAGGGACTGACACAGGAATTCAGGAACTGGCAGGAACAAGCTCAGAACTCAAGCAGACTGGAAACTTAGAAATATCACCAGCATCTGCGAACTGCACTGAGCCAGCATATAACAGAGAGGCCTAATTAATAATCTCATGCAGCTGCCCTGTTGCATGACTCCAAACTGACAAGATGCAATTAGCAGCCAGGTGAGGCTGAACACATGGGAACAAGCTGCAATTACACAGACTCACCAGCGGCAGCAACCAAGAGTATTCTAAAACAGAGCAACGGGAAATCCTTGCCTGCAAGACAACTTATAAACATAAAATACATAACTGACATGCAAAACAGGAATGAGCCACAGCCGTGGCTCATAACAGTACCCCCCCTTGAGGAGGGGTCAAAGGACCCCAAAATGCAGACTATCCAAAACAAGGGATACAAAAAAAAACCTGACACACTGGTCTAACAGACACGAAAACAGAAACAAGCTGCAACCACAGCTTGTAACAGTGCCCTCCCCCTGACGGTGGCCACTGGACACAAGACAAGGAAAAAAAAAATCTTTATTTTTTTTTGTTTTATCAAGGCAAGAGTCAAAAATTATTTATTTTTCTTCTTCTTCTTCTTTTTACAAAGCTCTTTAGGTCTGACCAAGGTAATTCCCCAAACATTGTCTGAACTGATGGTACCACCCAGCAAGGCTGCGTTCAAATCAGAGACAGGTTTCTTACCCTTGGGAGCTGAACTTTCTGGCAAAGTACTATTATTAGAAGAAGAAGAAGAAGTCAGAAAAGCACATCCTGCAGTCAAAACAATGGGCTGGGACTCTTGTGCCGAGTTTACAGTATTTGGTGGACTCTCAACAGACAAGACGGGTGACTTAGAGGAACCTGAACCAATTTCTTTGGGACCATATCTTTTAATAATTGCATCACTGAATGCTGGGAGATCCTGAAGAATGGGATCTTCAGCTTTCATTAGGCTGGTCGCCCACTCAATAGTCTCTCCTCTAAAAGAATAAATCAGATAGAGCACAAGGTTCTCTGAAGTGATGCCCAGAAATGGTCTAGACAACATAATAATGTAATAGTGTTTGTAAAGCGCCAGAAATTGGGCTAAGTCCCCATCAAAGATTATGGATGTTGAGATATCAGAGTCAGGATCTGTTTCCTTCCCATCTGACTGACTGAAGTGCTTTGCTAGTACCTGGTCACTATTGACCTTACTCGAGGCTGAGACTCTCTGAACCCCACCCGGGGCAGTGACTTTCTGAACCCCAGCCGGGGCAGTGACTTTCTGAACCCCACCCGGGGCAGTGACTTTCTGAACCCCACCCGGGGCAGTGACTTTCTGAACCCCACCCGGGGCAGTGGCCTCCGGGAACCCCGCTGGGGTCAGCACCTCGGATTCTTTTACTGGGACTGAGCCGTCGGCCTCCCCCACTGGGACCAAGCCATCAGCCTCCCTCTCTGAGTCGATAATTATCGAAACTTCTCCCGGGACTATGACTTCCGGGACTTTTGCTGAAGCTATAACCTTCAGCACCTCCACTAATGCTACGCCTCTTAAGTTCTTTCCTGGGGAAGCGACCTCTAGACCCTTCTTAGAGGCTGCATCTCTCGAGACCCCACTTGGGGATATTACTTCAAATATCCCTTCTGGGGTTTTGCTTCTCGAGTTCCCTTCTAGAATTATGGTTTTAGATACCCTTTCTGGGGTTGCGCTTTTCAAGTCCCGACCTGGGGTAACAGCTTCTGAGACCCCTTCTGGTATAGACACCTGAGCTACAATATTTGATGTCCCTCTGTAAGCTTGGGCATCGGGTACCGCTCCAGCACTCTGGGCACCGGGTACCGCTCCAGCACTCTGGGCACCGGGTACCACTCCAGCACTCTGGGCACCGGGTACCGCTCCAGCAGTCTGGGCACCGGGTACCGCACCAAGATCCTGGGCTATGGGCACCACTCCAGGACCCTGGGCTACGGGCACCACTCCAGGACCCTGGGCTACGGGCACCAATCCAGGACCCTGGGCTACGGGCACCACTCCAGGACCCTGGGCTACGGGCACCACTCCAGGACCCTAGGCTACGGGCACCAATCCAGGACCCTGGGCTATGGGCACCACTCCAGGACCCTGGGCTACGGGCACCACTCCAGGAACCTGGGCTTCGGGCACCACTCCAGGAACCTGGGCTCCGGGCACCACTCCAGGGGCTTGCAACTCTGCTTCAACAGGAACCTCAAGAGAGGAGAGAAACATTCTTTTTTGATTCCTGAATCTATAATGGGGCTCCCTTGTCCAAGGACCCCAATTATAGGGAGAGAGAGAGCTTTTTAGTGTGGGTTGTGTGACAAGTACCTCTGCCACAGTGGAGACAGGAGTAGGTCTTGTATCCTGACTCAACTTGGCCAGAGGGCAAGACTCGTCACCACACTTTGGCTTGCGCAACTCACAGGTCTGCAGATAGTGGCCTAAACCCCCACAATATAAGCATAAGTTTAAGTTTCTGCGATGCAGACACTCCTCTTCTGAGAGCCTGGGCCGCAGAAAACTTTTAAACCTTTTCTCTTCAATTAAACCAGAGGATTCTCTTGTCACCATACTGTGAACAAGAGTCTCTTTAGAGATAGATGTACTCTCAACGACTTCTGGCAAGATGAGCAAGATTTTAGTCAGAAGGTTTTGCAGTTGCTTTAGGGATTGCTGCAAAACTTCTAGTCGCTCTGGTCTCAAAGCACTGAAAGCAGAGTTCAGGGCTGAGAGAGATGCCTGCAGGGCTTGCATAGTAGACATAGGAGGATTTAAAACTAAACAAGACAAGACAAGGCAAGACTAGACAAGGCAAGACTAGACAAGGCAAGACTAGACAAGGCAAGACAAGATGCATTATTTTTTTTTAAAGACCGGACTGGATCTCTAAACACCGGACTGGATCTCTAAACACCGGACTGGATCTCTAAACACCGGACTGGGCCAAAAAAGAAAAAAAGTTTTATTTCTTTTTTGTGGTATGGCTGGTGATAATGTTATAATGTTAGGTTCCTGGTGCTCAGAACAAGGGAGATGTTATGAAGTGAGTCCAGAGCACCAGGACGTAATGCTGGGAAAGGGGAATGCAAAGGGAACAGCCCCCGGCGCCCTATCTCCGTTGTCTCGCCCGTGCTGTCAGCACACTCTTGCGAGACTATGGTTGCTTGAGCCCATGGTAGCCGCGTTTGAAGGGCGGATTACGTCTGCCCAACTTCGATGCCCCCTCAGGTCTTAAAGAGAGACAAAGAGTGTACCGAGACAGGGCGATAACAAGGGGCCCTCTAACTGAAACAACCAAAGCCAGGGGCTACTAACTAGCCTAAAACTAAATGTATGTGCGGCTTGCCGCCAAAGGAAAAGAACAACAAAGGAAATGCTGACCACACACCGACACAATACTTTTGTGTACCGGCGGTGACAGCATAAGCAGAACCCTCTGCAAAACACCAGTGACAGAAATAATAATGGAATACTGCGGCCTAGGCCGACGGACGCGGCAGAGCCGCTACTCACGGAACTGGTACGAATACTGGCAAACGGACAGGAACCTCCAATGCTGCCGACACAGACTCTCAGAACTGGAGGACAGGCAGAATCCCAAACGACAGACCGGTGGACACCAAGAAGCCAGAAACTTGACCAGGCACAGGCAAAGCCACTGGACTTCAGGACAGGAACACTTAACGGCAGGACACGGAATCAGACACAGGAATCGACACAGGGACTGACACAGGAATTCAGGAACTGGCAGGAACAAGCTCAGAACTCAAGCAGACTGGAAACTTAGAAATATCACCAGCATCTGCGAACTGCACTGAGCCAGCATATAACAGAGAGGCCTAATTAATAATCTCATGCAGCTGCCCTGTTGCATGACTCCAAATTGACAAGATGCAATTAGCAGCCAGGTGAGGCTGAACACATGGGAACAAGCTGCAATTACACAGACTCACCAGCGGCATCAACCAAGAGTATTCTAAAACAGAGCAACGGGAAATCCTTGCCTGCAAGACAACTTATAAACATAAAATACATAACTGACATGCAAAACAGGAATGAGCCACAGCCGTGGTTCATAACAGTAATTGAATGAATTCTTCAAGTAATTCACTTTCACCTTCCCATAAGATCAGAATATCGTCTATGTACCTATGCCACCCGATGATATGCTCTGTATATTTCTCATTGGGTACATTAAACACGAATTCCTTCTCCCACCACCCCAAGTACAGGTTAGCATACGTGGGTGCACAAGTGCTGCCCATCGCAGTCCCCCGTACTTGGAGGAAGTATTTGTCATCAAAGGTGAAGACATTTTTTGTTAGAACGAATTCTAAGAGCTGTATAAGGAAGTTATTGGCTGATACTAGTGTACAAGGATTCAACGTCACAAACACATTATATGTTTGTGACGCTGAATCCTTGTACACTAGTATCAGCCACAATAATTGGAATCAAAGCAGTGCAATATTTTCTTGATATGGGTTTACACCAAGATTTCAATAACTTCCTTATACAGCTCTTAGAATTCGTTCTAACAAAAAATTTCTTCACCTTTGATGACAAATACTTCCTCCAAGTACGGGGGACTGCGATGGGCAGCACTTGTGCACCCACGTATGCTAACCTGTACTTGGGGTGGTTGGAGAAGGAATTCGTGTTTAATGTACCCAATGAGAAGTATACAGAGCATATCATCGGGTGGCATAGGTACATAGACGATATTCTGATCCTATGGGAAGGTGAACGTGAATTACTTGAAGAATTAATTCAATTACTTAATGATAACATGCTGGGTCTCATACTTACATCAGACATAAATTTGAATGAGGTCAACTTCTTGGATTTAAAGATCTCTAAAACGATGAATGGAGAAATCGATACTGACATCTTCCGTAAAAAGACGGCTACAAATAGTATCTTGCACTACAGTAGCTCTCATTTTCCTGCTACTTTAAGAGCTATTCCGAAAGGAGAATATATTCAAACCAGAAGAAACTGTTCTGATGATGAAACCTATAGAAGAAGAGCTAAGGAAGTTAAAGAGAGGCTAGAAAAGAGGGGTTACAAGAAACAGATTCTACAAAAAGCTTATAAATCCACAAATCAAGCATCTAGGAGCTCTTTGCTTATTCCGAAGGTGAGATCAACTGATATGAGCCAGGTTAGATTTGTGGGCACATATTGCAAAGAGTGGAAACACATTAACATGGCACTACAGAAGTACAGATACATACTAAATACGGATGAAGACCTGAAAAAAGAATTTAAGAACAACATCAAGATCAGCTGGAGAAAATCACCGACCTTGCGTGATAGTATGGTAAAGAGTAATTTTACCAAACATCAGAAAAGAGAATCACCGATGGTGGGCTGTTACCCATGTGGCAAATGCTCAGCATGTCAACACATTAACATCACACAGGAGTTTAAAGACAGATACCAGAACAAGATGAAAATTAAAAGCTTCATTAACTGTCAAACACAGGGAGTAATTTACTGTCTCATATGTCCTTGTGGACACAAATATGTTGGCATGACAAAAAGACTGTTTAAGAAACACATTTTAGAACACACTTATAATATCAGAAATGCACTAAGAGATTTGGACAACATGAACAAAAATTACCAGTGTGGCAAGGCACTTTTTACGATTCCATGACAGTGATCATAAAAAAATTAGAATTTTTGGTTTGGAGCATGTAGAACTGGGAATCAGAGGTGGTAACATCACTAAGGAATTGTTAAAAAAGGAATCCAGATACATTTTCTTATTAGATTCTCTGACTCCCTCTGGACTCAATGAGGAGATTCATTACTCGGCATTCATCTGAATGATGTGCTTTCTACAGATTTAATATTTGGCTTACTGCCAATAGGAAGAGGTAATACCCATCTTCCCTTCTCTATATAGAGTCATAATTTTGTTATCTACCTCACACGCTAAGGTAAATAGGAAGATGTAACTTAATTTCCTCTTCTTTCTCTCCCCTCATATGAAGGGTGATATTGGTCCTTGTTTTACTCCATTTGAATAAGGAGTGGATTTCAACTTTCATGGATAGATTTAGGGTATATATATAGAAATTCTAGAATACACGTTGGACCAGGATATATATGTCCATTAACCTCACATTCTTATAATTGGACACTAAATTGAGCTAGTCATCATAGGGGTATATTCCTGGTCCAAGGGTTCCCTCTATCCATCAAATGTTTGTTTACTAACAACAGCAAGAAAGATACTTACCATAGATGAGAAGGGTACTTCACTTACTATATTTAAAATGAATACTTACCTGTGGTTTGAGAGATCATATGGTTTCTTGGTTGAAGAATATTTAACAAGGAGATGTAGCTCATATGGGAAGTATAGAATGGCAAGGTACAGTATATGGGGCATGATAGGTGCAAAAACTATTATTGATATCCTAATTTTTTCATTATGTAGGTAATTCACATCATATCTCGGTCCACATCACATTAAATATTAAGCTTATAATTATTTATTTGATCTTAATAAGGGGCACAGAATATATAATATTGGGGGACTATTTCAGAAGTAATTTCGCCCAATCTATAATATATGTATGGATCTAACATGAATGTGATGTACAGATTAAAAACGAATCAAGGGTATCTCTATGGCACAAGATAACCTGTTATCAGAAGTGTATATCACTAGTCACCATCACTATGTTGCACATGACTTATTAATAAAGGTCAAACTGATCACATATTTTAGTCTGGGCATATGTATTTTTCCTCACACTTTATATTAAGTAACATTATGGACACTTTAATACAACACACATATTTATATGCACCCATAATATTATTTTAAATAATATTTTTTGTATTATTCAATGGGGTTTTTTTCTTTTCCTTTTTCACCATTTTGTGTTTTACATTAGTACGTTGTGTGTCACATTTGTTTGCACACGCACCCACGTGCACCTTATTATTATTCATATTTAATATTCTAATTTACACACTATTTATTTCATTTCACATTGGTCAAGTTATTTATATTTATTGTTCAGTGCAGTACATTCTATCCTATTGATGTTATGTGTTGCGCTTATTCATTTTTATTTATCTATCTGAACATATATATTTCTGATGACATGGATATATATATATACATATATAACGATAATAAAAACATCTCCCCTTATTCTTTATTTTTAGTACATAATTTAATTTCACTTTTGATTACAACACATATGCATATACGTAAATTACTTAACACTGTATGTCAGATTTTGGGAACAACGGATGATCGGATTAGCTGTAGATTAATAGATAAGTATAACAACAGATATCTTGACTCTGATCTGTCCTTTGTTCCCCACATTCAATCTGTCTCAAGATTATGTTACATGCATCTAAAAAACATATCCAAAATATGACCATACCTTACACAAGACACTGCTAAAACTCTAATCCACGCTCTCATTATCTCCCGCATTGATTATTGCAATAGTCTCCTAACTGGTCTTCCCAAAACGAGACTCTCACCACTACAATCCATTCTGAATGCAGCTGTGAGGCTTATCTTCCTCGCTAGACGTTCATCGTCTGCAGATCCGCTCTGTCAGTCCCTCCATTGGTTACCTGTACTCTACCGCATTCAATATAAAATACTTTTACTGACACACAAGGCCATTAACCAAACTACACCAACGTACATCACTTCGCTCATCTCATAATATCTCCCAACCCGACCTCTTCGCTCTTCACAAGACCTGCGTCTCTCATCCACACTCATTACTCGCTCCCACTCAGGACTGCAGGACTTTCATCGGGCTGCACCCACTCTGTGGAATGCCCTACCACGCATAATAAGACTCTCCTCTAGTCTCCAAACCTTCAAGCGTTCCCTCAAAACTCACCTCTTTAGGCAAGCGTATCAAATTCCTGAACCGCCCACATAAGTTTCATAAACCTTCCTATCAAATTACATCCAGTCTGTACAGTCCACACATATCCTCACGTCTTCTCATTCTATGCAATAGATAGCACCTTTCCTGGTGTACATATGCCTATTTCCCTATAGAGTGTAAGCTTACGAGCAGGGCCTTCCTACCTCTATGACTATTATCACCCAGTTTGTTATTGTTATTTAAAATTGTAAAGCGCAACGGAATTTGCTGCGCTATATAAGAAACTGTTAATAATAAATAATAATAATAATAATAATAATATCTTGCTCCATTTCGGTAGAGTAATTAAATCCAATATACAGACACATGTGCTGACTATACACCCATTAATTATCAAATGCTAGGAACGTCACTTTCAGTGGTTTAATCAATGCCGCGGCTGTGCAACTCAGCTGACGGCATTTACGAGCGTCTGATCCAGCGGGTCAGGAATAGATGAATTGCTAACGGTTTTTTCGTCTCTGTCTTTTTTGAAAGGACTTAAGTGGACGGGCATTGGCTGGCCATTTTTCTCACGTCCTATCACTGCCCTCCCTCTCATATAAAACTATGAAATCCGGCGGGCGCCGTTTGCTATAGTGCCCTGAGGAAGCTCATTAGGAGTGAAATGCGCATAGGCTGTAGCAATGTGTTCCTGTTTTAGCATTCATGTTTAAAATTGTGCAAACGGTATACAACATACTTATGCGACCTATAGTGTATTATTAGGAGCCAAACCTGCTTATATTAGAGAGGAGTCTTTGAACGCATTTATATACCTGAAACTCTATCTATATGCTGTGGGCTAGCTGACATTAATATCAAATAAGAGAGACTACGGGGTTAATGCCAGATACCAGATTGTCGCTGTGCATAGCGGATATTTAGTGCTATTATACGTATACTGCAGTCAGCCGATAAACAGGGGCATGATCCTTTGGTACCTTTACAATTTATAATGTATCTGAACGTGATTAGCAATATTTAAGTGTTACTAATATGTCCTGCATGGACACAATTTAATATTGCTGAGTACCAGTAACGACTGCTGATTAAATAATACGTAATACCAACTTATATAAACGGTGTGGTACACTGTGGACCAACATCACACGGGATATATTATAATCTATCTGTCCTGCACATTTATCTGCGCATCAGTAATAACAGTAGTTGGTGTCGGAGATTACTAAGATTTATAAAATAGATAGCCTCTAACACAGGGTAGTGAAATCATTCACCCTGGCTTATCCCCATTAGTTCCTTCTAACACAATATCATATTAGCATTCCCTGCACCATATGATACTCTAGGATTTCAGGCATAAGTAACATATTTAGCAACATTGTGTCACTCCTCAATTTATAACATTAGAATCAAGTAACTATAATCACGGCCTTAGGGGCAGGAGTAGAGATCTATTGTTGCATATTTCTATATAAACAAAAACTTGGTTACAATTTGATGTAACAGTTTGTAATTTCTGTCACCTTCTACTCACTGTCTCTTATTCTATGAATTTTAATATTTTGCTCTATTTTCAATAAAGGACAATTTAGTCCCATATAAATGTATAATAAAATAAACCTCTACATCAATTAAGGTTATTGAGCATTTAAGCCTCTATTTGATATTGCTGCTGTGGATATATATGTTTCATAACAATAATTGTATCAATGATTTAGTAGTTGGATGAGTGCACCTTAAATTTATCTGGTTTCTTTATCTTTTCCCCTTTCTATGGGGATTTGACTCCAAACACTCTTCCAATGTAACACAATCCCTCTGAGTTTGGGGCAAGCCACTTATACGCCTTCCTCCCACATATGAAATATGCATCATCGGGGAGGACATATGGGACAGAATATGACATCACCATATTACAAACCTTCCAGGTGAAAAATCCTATCCCTAACTCTCTCATTTGTCTAATACACGTATCAGGTTGTATGATATGCGCACAGTATCCTGGTGATACTTCTCCAACTCGCATGGTCCTACTTCCTAAAGTGTACCTATATTGAAAATATCTTCCACCGTTGGCTATTTGGCATATAAGCTCTGAATCTATGGGCATTCTATCGGCTCTGTGTGAGAATGTCATGGTTTGGTTGTTCCATGTCACTTCCCAATTTCCCGGCTTTCGGGGACTGGAAATGTTAAAACATATTAGGGATCTATCCACATGATATTGATGGAGCTTCAAACTAGGAGAACTGGTCTCCCATCCCTTAACTCAAGTACCTCATCTATCGTTAAAGAGTATGGCACTAGTCCTGACTTTCTATGACATTGAGGTACTTGCGAGCACACCCAGCATTCCATTTGGTTTAAAACCTTACCCACTAATGATTGATAGTCACTCAATGGATGACGGTCCATATCGATATTAATGCTGGACTGACATCTCTGGATGCACCGGTCCTCAATTATGTTGTCACAATTCCTACAGATACAGTTCTCTTCAGCTAACAATCCTTCACAATGTCTACTAGTGTCATGGCTACCAGATCGTTTTCTGATACTAGCCTTTGCTCGGTGATTGTGTTGCTCTTGGGATTCTACGTTTTTTTTTTTTCCCTGATGAAGCGAAAGTGAAACGTGCACGTGGGCGTTTCAAGAGCGGCGGTAGCACGCCAGCTCAATATGTGTCTATATTAAGAATTCATTTAATGTGTGTAATGTTAAACTCATTCAAATAATTTAGATTACAAAGTGCAGCAAATGGGACGACAACTCAGTCAGTAATGTGAAAGAGACTAGTGATTACTGGAATTAGGTCTAGCGCAGCAAATGTGATGACAGTGCAGTCAGTAATGAGAAAGAGACTAGTGATTACTGGAATTAGGTCTAGCGCAGCAAATGTGACGACAGTGCAGTCAGTAATGTGAAAGTGACCAGCGATCATCGAAATTAGGTCTAGCGTAGTAAATGGGATGACAGTGCAGTCAGTAATATGAAAGAGACTAGCGATCATCTGAATTAGGTTCAGCGCAGCAAATGGAATGATAGTGCAGTCAGTAATGTGTATGTGACCAGTGACCATTGAATCAAGGTCTAGAAACTAATGTAATTTCAGCAACGTGACCTATGTTATTTTCAGGGAGATAGAGTTAATCTCCTTACACACGTGTATCAGCACACTTTGTCTAAACAGTCTAATGTGCAGGCAGCTGTGAGAATTATACTGGTGTATTACTGAAAGTGGATATCTGTTTAAGGGCGAAGGTATAAGCCCAACACGCGGTTATATTATAATCAGCACAGTATGCAGATATAGCCTAACACGTTGTTATATCATAATCAGCATAGTACACAGATATAGTCTGACTTGGCTGGGGAAATTGTGAGCAATCAGTGTACATAATAAACAGCTCACACTGATTAAAACAATTAGAGCTCATGTGGTGGAATTATCTCTAATCGTGATTGTAAACACTCTTTGAAGGACACTATATATAATAAAAGGCTATAGGAGTGTGCCAATCACATTTCAATAAGACGAATATAGACATGCAGTCCCAATGTCAATTGTTGCAAAGTTTAGAATGAAATTATGAGAGCCATGATTTGTTGCAATCTGTTGTAATAGAGCAGTTATATGTGAGAGATACAAATTAGCGATTTCAGGTAAATTAATCAACTATAACACACTGCTAAAATCCCTGTGCAACAAACACAGCTGTATACTCGACCAATAAATGCTTATTGCAGGTCACTCTGTGTAACTGTTAGACACAAGAAGCGTGCTTATAATTACCCATAGAAGCACACAGATACTGTGAAACTCTAGTAACTAATTGTTGCAAACTTGTTCTGGGGATTGTTTCATTACAATCAAAGGCTGCTGGAATTTTCTAGCCAGCAACAAAATAAACATATGATAAAGCCATAAAAGAGCTATGAGCATTGGTCCATACGCTAATAGTCATCTATAGTTGCTGTGCATAGAATTGATACGATTTGGTCCCATTTGTACCTGCACGACTATTGATTATTAATATAGAATAAAACTTAATCGCAAATTTCTAGGTGACTGCTGGATACAGTGATATATCCTCACATTTTGGAATATCCCAATAAACAGGGGTTAGGATTTATATTCACAGAGGTACCCCAATACATAGGGGTCTGCCCGAGCAGTCACTGTTTTTGTGATAAAAGTCTGAGTTATAACGGCACACAAAGAAAATATAAATCATATTAATACAGTAAAGACACACAGGAGGATTTTTTTCATTTTCTTTATTTATCTTATTTCATGTAAATATTCATGATTGTTGTCTTATGATTTTTCACTTTCTCAGGTATTTTAATATGATGAAATTAAAAGTTAAATTTTAAATATATTTACTCTTCTCCTCTAAGTGCGCCAACAAAGAGACAATTCTTTCCTTTTCAGTATATTCGATTCTACGAATCCATCCTGGTCATCAGAACCCATTCCAGATCCTTTCTCGACCTCTCTGATACTCTCACCGAAACAGACTGCTCTGGTCAACAACAGGGTCAACAGGAAAACATGGAATGCAGTCTCTTGGGGCAAGTCCATCTTACAGGAGGAGAAAGAAAGAGTTGTAATGGGGGTACAGAAAATAATTGAAGGGAAAGAAACTTGTTACGATAATTTGTCCTCTAGTCTTGTTGTTCTTCTTGCTCAGATGTCGTCTCAACAGTGCTGTCTCTCAGTCTTCCCAAAACGAACACTCCAGTAATATGGTATTCTTTCCGAATCAGCGACCTTTCTGTAAGGAGCATAAATTTTGCATTACCATTTGTTTAACTGTTGTGTGACATACCATCCGTAGAACATGAGAAACCAAAAAGAGAGAGAATAATAGAAAAAGAGAAAAATTGTCAGATTTTCTGTTCACCATCAGGCTGTCACACCAACATGTCTATTGGTATCTCTGCACAGTCTCCCCCACCAGTATTTCAGCTCTCCACCCTTTGTGCGTGGCCAGGCACAACGATGCTGGTAAGATATACTGGGGTTGGGTAGACCTCTGAAAAGACCAAGTAGACTTGTGACGTTTGAGCTGTAGTTCTGCTGGTGAACGTCAGAGATGAAGAGGAAACATTTAAATATAAATCACAGAGTTTACCTGGCCGCCCCTGTGTCTACAAGGAATGGCCTACCAATTTCAACAACTGTGACCTCAGGTTTACTACCTAGGCTAACAATCAACTTCACTGGCTGCAATTTACAGGTGCGGGCCAAAATTTTTCCTATATGATCCCTGATTACAATTACGTGTGTCATGTCGTTGTCTAGGGGGTTGATATACCTTCTGTGTGTCTTTAAACATTCAACCTCGTGCAAAATGTCCTTCCCTCTGGCAGTTGTAACATGATATCACCTTTGACATACCAACAGGGGTCTGGGGCTTAGGCTGAGGTGGCTTCGTTGTCTGGACCTTTGTTGTCCTTTGCTTACCTTCCTGTGGCTCCCTGTGTTTCCTGATGTTCCGATCATGCTCAATAGCGGTCTCTCTCAAAGCAGCCACCGAGATACCTCTCCAGTTAGGTTGAGTGGTCTGTACCCTTGTTCTCAACACTTCCTTAAAACCATCCATTAATACAGAAACCGCTACCTCTCTATACTCTACATTGTGAGGTGCAATTGTCTGTGCATAACATACAATACCATACTTACCTGTGGACACGACCTCACCTGACCCTCCGTAAGGGGGCTTGACTACTGCCTTTACCGATCGGGCCGTGCCCACCTGGGTGTCTTGTATGGTGGCTGCTGGAGAAAGTGCCGACATCGTGCTGGGCTCACTTTCTTGCTTGTAATCCTGAGGGAAGTTTAACATGGGGTGCAACTTGCACGGGTTAGAATTTGTACATTTATCAGTTTTACTTCTATCATTATTACATTTATTACGCTTACTATTATCATCATTAATACATTTATTAAGTGCACTATTATCATCATATCCCAGTATGCCATTTTCTGCAGCCATTGCTTCTCCAGTTGCCATCAGTTTCCTGCTAGTGTTGGAACCAGCTGTGCAAGCTAATCCCCGTTGTATCTCTCCTTCCTGTTGCCATAACTGTAAATAATCATAATGTCTAATCCGTTTCTTCCCGGATTTTATCAGACATATCCTTCTCCTAAATTTAGCAAAACCTCAGGATTAAAACTGCCTACTCTTGGGAACTTTTCCCCATCATTCACAGTCATACGTTCCCATTCATTGCATAAAATCTCTGTGTGTGATTCATATTTTTCACACATTATATACCTCGCCGACCCTACTGGCCGCGCCATTATATCAACCTGAACCTTGGTTGATCGTCCCTCACTTGAGCAACTGGCCCCCATTTTTTGCAAGCATTGCCTTCTCAGCGAATTCCTACAAAAACCACGTTCTCAGAGGTAAGGTGACGGTGAAAGTCCAACGAGTGCTTTCACCCACTCTCGCCCACGTCGACCAATACGCCCACACACTGCCTTAGTGCTGGCGCACCCAACCCAGGGCCCCTATGTAACCTCTATTTACTGGGGCGTGTGGGAGTATGCTACCCTTCCCAGTAAATATCAGTTGCTGGAGAATTCCTGAGTGAACAGTGAAACTCCCTTAAAATAAAAAATCCTACACAAATCACGTTAAAGTGTACAAATAGCGTTTATGATCCCGCAAAGCGTACGCAAATTGCGTAATGGGTATCAAGGTAACCAACTAATGCACACAATTACATGTGGTACAGTCGCACTGCGTATAAGTAACTATTACTTATCCGCTGAACGACCACCAGAATCGGTTGTTCAGGCTGCGAAAACTCAGCCGGAGCGTATTCTTAAAACGGGCCTATATGGGTACTACACCAACCCCCGGGGCTGCGCTCACTTCATCTGACCTTTCTTAAGTCAGGGTCTTCAGAACTTCGTATAGTTACTTTTAACGGATTTCTGACTTTCGCGGTCCTTTTGGTCTGCTGTAATACTAATTGCTCCTTTTACCTTATACACTGTTAACGTGAGATGGCCTTCTCCCACGCCACCACGTGTTCACTTCACGGGTGTCCTTTCTACGAGATCTCGAATTCTGGTGTTCACACAAAAGAAAACTTTACTTGCGTACACACACTCTTTCACTTCATATATACTTTGATTTTTCTGTACAGAAAATTTATTTCATTCAGGTAACACAGGCTAATCCCAGAGGTAATGCAACGAGAGGAGGATCTTTTTAAACTAAATTTTCCAAACTGAACAAATTTGTGCTATTATCTCATGGCTTCCGTATTCTCTTACTAAAACAATGCTATCGTGTGATTTGTATTTAGTGGGCGTATCTGTACGCACGTTGCGTAATATACGCCACATGTGTAGGCCTTTGCGTAGCATACGCTGTCTTGCACGTTGCCCGAGACACGTATACAAAGGCCGGATACGTCCACCGCAATACAAATAACACGCTTCTATAAAATGTAAACGATATTAAACTATAATCGCTTACCAAGCACCACACAGTTTTTTTCTGTATAAACCTTTAAAACTGGGTCAGGCTGCGTGCGTGTTTTACAATTACTCCCTTAAGTATTAGTTTTACTTTTCACAAAATAGCAACAAATTTCCTCAGCACGTGATCAATGCTAATGGCAAACAAGAGGGTAAATATGCTAAAATACACAAAATACAATTCTAAATTAATCTAGTAATCAATGATTCCAATAGTATGATTCATATTGGATAGCTATCTTGCAGAACATACATTGATATAAACACACACACATAATTAAAATATTATATCTATGAACTATTAACTGGTCTCCCGAGACCCATTCACTCTTCTAATTTGCATATGAATGTGCTTATCTTACAACAAGCAGAGTTTAACAGAATCTTAGAGGTAAAGAGCAAAAAACAAACAAAAAAAACAAACTTTATTTTATATCTATGTGTCGTTCTTACATCAAATATTAATCTTACTATTAACTTTTATTAAACCCCATCTGAATCTATTTGTAATTGACTATGTCATGGGTTAAATAAATGCATTGGTAACTCATAAATGGTGATTTCTTTTTGACCAAGGACGTCTGATTATTCCTGAGCAGACTGAATGTTAGGGTCTCCTGCCCTGTGCTGCCACGTCGTCATGGCAACCGGGAGACAAGTGCTAGCGGAGTAACCTGAGCGCAGCTGATACTCCGGTTCGGGTCTTTTGCTGTGCAGTGGTTATAGGCTCTGTGCACGGCAGGGGATCCGGTGCTGGTTTTTGTGCTTACAGTCTGTGAGGTCTGAGTGGGGCGTGGACAGCACCTGCTTTATAAGGACTCTTTCCAGGTTAAGCAGATGCTGCTGAATCTTTGCTGGTTAGTCAGTTCCTGAAAGTTAGCCAGTACTGTGTAGCTTTGTATTTGTTTGTTGCTTACTGCAAATAGGCCTGGGGATTTGGTATTACACTCTGCCAATCCAGACCTAGCAGTAAGACTGGAGTCAGTCGTTTAGCTTGCTGGGGTTCTGTTACTACTCTGTGAACTTAGCAAGTTTGTGGCTGTATTCTAAGACTTGCCTGTCTAATCCTGTCTCACTGTGCTAGGTGTCACGGGTCAGTTTAGTGGCAGTAAGCTGAACCTGTGCACTGCAAGTGAGAATTAGGATTGTGGAGACTCTCCTTGTGTCTATCATTCCATCTCTGACCAAGGAGTTTACTGCCACACCCGTTGGTAACCCTTTAGGGTTTTGCTGTTGACCTTAGCAACAGCATTTCGGGTTCTCTATGTATTAAAACACAACATCTTGCTTTTCCCATCTGAGCATTTCTAATACAAGGGAGATACCCAGTTCCTTAGCCTCTGGGCTTCTCTGTTCACTTTGTGTGTATTTTGTTACCCTATCACCTTCTGTGTACGTTATGTCATATTCCCCAGTCTGTCTGTGAGTCCATTTGTTTTGCATACCTATCCGTTCAGACACCAGTACATTCCTGCAGGCACTGGAGTGCATAACAGTTCTGACACCAGTACTTTCCTGCAGGCACTGGTGTGCATAACATATTCAGCAGCCTAATACTCCTGTTGAAATTTTGTGGGAATATGGAGCATACCCCTCAAAATACGTTGCAACAGGTGGTCGATCAGGTGCAGGTCCTGACTCGACAATTTAATGATCTGTCCATTAAAATGCACACCTCCCAGGCTGCTGGCGGAGCTCCCACAGCAGCAGCACCTGCAGGGGTTAAGGAGCCGAAAGTAAATCTCCCGGATCGTTTTTCTGGAGATCGCTCGCAGTTCTTTTGTTTCAAGGAGAGCTGCAAGCTATACTTCCGGCTTAGGCCTCAGTCTTCTGGGTCGGAGATTCAGCGGGTGGGCATAGTGATTTCCTTGCTACAAGGAGACCCACAGGTCTGGGCATATGGGTTGCAGCCTGACTGTCTGTCGCTTAAAAGTGTTGATGCTTTTTTTACGGCACTGGCATGTTGTATGATGACCCTGACAAGACGGCCTCAGCCGAGGCTCAGATTTCGATCCTTAAGCAAGGGCGAAGGCCAGTTGAGGTTTACTGTACGGAGTTTCGGAGGTTGGCCCATGATACTAAGTGGAATGACCCAGCCCTGAGACACCAGTACCGAAGAGGTCTTTCTAACCAGATAAAGGACCAACTGGTACAATATCCCTTGCCTGATAGCTTGGATCAGCTCATGCAGTTATCCATCCGGGTGGATAGACGGCTGAGAGAGCGTAGGCTTGAAAGGGAGACTGAGATTTCCTTCCTTCCCAAGGGAACCTCAGACTCTGAGGAATTTTCCGAGGAGCCTATGCAGATTGGGGCTACCCGCCTCTCCTCGCGTGAGAAGACGCGGAGGAGACAGCAGGGGTTGTGTTTGTACTGTGGGAATAAAGGTCATGTGGTAGTATCATGCCCCGAAAAGCCGGAAAACTTCAGGGCCTGAGGGTGATGGGAAATATCCTGTCAGGCCAGAAGTCAGAATTTCCCAAGAAGACTTTTATCATTCCGGTGACCTTGAAGATCCTCGGTCAAACTGTCAAGACTGAGGCCTTTGTGGACAGTGGGGCCGACGGGGTTTTTATGGACCGCCAATTTGCCCTGAAACACTCTGTTCCCTTAGTACTCTTGGCATCGGAAATTGAGATTTGTGGGTTAAACGGGGAACCATTATCCCAAGGTAAAATTACCTCTTGCACTAGCCAGATTTCTTTGTTTATTGGAGCCACACACTCTGAAAAATTGTCCTTTTATGTGACTGTCTGTACTTTTGCCCCATTGGTGTTGGGGTTACCCTGGTTAAGGGCCCACAATCCTCAATTTGACTGGGTCTCTGGGGAGATTCTTAGTTGGGGTACTGATTGTTTCAGGAGTTGCTTGAGCCTTCCAGTCAGGCTCTCGCAGCTAAGTTTGCCAGGATTGCCAGGGTGTTATGCAGATTTTGCGGACGTGTTCTCCAAAAAAGTTGCAGAGGTACTACCTCCCCATCGCCCCTATGACTGTGCCATTGATTTGTTGCCAAATGCTAAGCTTCCCAAGAGCAGGTTGTACTCCCTGTCACGTCCTGAGACTCAGGCTATGGCAGAGTACATTCAGGAGAACTTGGCTAAGGGATTTATCAGACCTTCACAGTCTCCAGTTGGGTCGGGGTTCTTCTTCGTGGGTAAAAAGGACGGTTCGTTGCGACCCTGCATCGACTTCAGGGAATTGAACCGTATCACGATTAAAAACTCATACCCACTGCCTCTCATTTCGGTCTTGTTTGACCAGCTTCGTACTGCCACCATTTTTTCTAAGATTGACCTACGCGGTGCGTACAATCTAATCCGAATAAGAGAGGGGGATGAATGGAAGACTGCCTTTAATACCCACTCAGGGCATTATGAATATTTGGTGATGCCTTTTGGGCTCTGTAATGCCCCGGCAGTCTTCCAGGATTTCATGAATGATGTGCTCAGGGAATATTTGGATAGATTCTTAGTTGTATACTTAGATGACATCCTAATCTTCTTCCATTCCCTGGAGGAACATCGGAAGCATGTACGCTTAGTCCTCCAGAAACTCAGAGACCACCGGCTTGGGGCGAAGCTGGAGAAGTGCGAATTTGAAGTTCAGCAAATCGCATTTCTAGGATATATTATCTCCCCAGAAGGTTTCCAAATGGAGGGTTCCAAGGTACAGGCAGTCCTGGATTGGGTGCAGCCCACTAGTTTGAAGGCGCTTCAGCGTTTCCTGGGCTTTGAGAATTTTTATAGACGATTTATCGCTGGATTTTCGTCTATAGTGGCGCCCTTGGTGGCACTCACTAAGAAAGGGGCGGATGTTGCTCACTGGTCTTGTGAGGCTAAAGCGGCTTTTGCCCGTCTCAAAAGGGCATTTGTTTCGGCCAAGGTGCTGCGACACCCAGATCCAGAGCGTCCTTTTGTGGTGGAGGTGGATGCCTCTGAGATGGGTATTGGGGCAGTGCTTTCTCAGATGGGAGTGTCTGATAATCGCCTTCATCCCTGTGCTTACTTTTCCCGTAAATTTTCGCCTGCCGAGATGAATTATGACGTGGGTAACCGGGAATTGTTGGCTATTAAGGATGCACTCGAGGAGTGGAGACACTGGCTTGAGGGGGCTAAGTTTGTGGTCTCAATTCTCACTGACCATAAGAATCTGGCATATTTAGAGTCAGCGAAGCGTCTCAATGCCAGGCAGGCACGATGGGCTTTGTTTTTTGCTTGCTTTAATTTTTTGATAACATATCGCCCTGGGTCAAAAAACATCAAGGCTGATGCGCTCTCGCTGAGTTTTGCTCCAATCCAGGAGACCACCGAGGAGCCGTTGCCCATTGTTTCCCCATCATGTATTAAAGTGGGCATTACCCAGGACCTCTTATCATTAGTCCTTAGAGCACAGGAGCAGGCTCCTCCAGACCTTCCGGTAGGTCTTTTGTTTGTGCCTCCTAGGTTAAGACAGCGAGTGTTCCTGGAATTCCATGCCAAGAAGTCGGCAGGTCACCCGGGTATTGCCAGAACTCGGGAGTTGCTATCTAGGGCGGTGTGGTGGCCCTCGGTGGCTAAGGATGTGGATCAGTGGGTTCGGGCATGTGACATCTGTGCCCGAAATAAGACTCCTAGAGGGGTTCCTGTTGGCCCATTACATCCACTCTCTATCCCATCTAAGCCATGGACCCACATTTCAATGGATTTTGTGGTGGACTTGCCCAAATCCTCGGGGATGACAGCCATCTGGGTTGTCGTTGACAGGTTTTCGAAGATGGCGCACTTCGTTCCACTGGTTGGGCTGCCATCGGCCAGACGCCTATCTGAATTATTTATGCTGCATGTTGTGCGTCTCCACGGGTTGCCACTTGATGTGGTCTCTGACCGCGGATCCCAGTTTGTGGCCAAATTCTGGAGGGCATTTTGTTCCGATCTCCAGATTTCTGTCAGCTTGTCGTCAGGCTACCATCCGCAGTCTAATGGGCAGACTGAAAGGGTGAACCAGTCCTTGGAGCAGTTCCTCAGGTGTTATGTCTCCAAGTGTCAGACTGACTGGGTTCACTCTGCTACAGGGATCTCTCCCTTCCTTTGTGTGTATGGGCATCATCCTAAGGCCAATTCTTTTGACCCCCTGGACTCCACGCCTGGTGGTTCCTCTGTGGTTTCGGTCCTTAGAGGTATTTGGCGGAAAGTGAAGAAAGCCCTTGTGTCTGTGTCATTAGTGACCAAAAGGGTTTTTGATAAGCGGAAAAGACCCTGCAGCTTCAAATTAGGAGACTTCATCTGGTTGTCTACCAAGAATTTGAAGTTGAGACAGCCATCTCATAAGTTAGGCCCCCGGTTCATCGGCCCTTATAAGATCACCAGGGTTATCAATCCGGTGGCATTTCAGTTAGATCTGCCCCGTTCTTTGGGTATCAATAAAACATTTCATTGTTCCCTTTTAAAACGGGCGATTAGGAATCCTTCTTCCAGTGGAAGACCTTCCCCTCTTCTGATACGTGGCCAGAGGGAGTTTGTTGTTGAAAGGATTCTTGACTCCAAGGTGGTTCGGGGTCGGCTGTCATTTTTGGTGCACTGGAAGGGGTATGGCCCGGAGGAGCGGTCATGGGTGCGCAGTTGTGATCTTCATGCCCCCAGACTGATACGCTCTTTCTTCTCGCAGTTCCCCGATAAACCCGGTGGTAGGGGTTCTTTGACCCCTGGTTAGAGGGGGGGTACTGTTAGGGTCTCCTGCCCTGTGCTGCCACGTCGTCATGGCAACCGGGAGTCAAGTGCTAGCGGAGTAGCCTGAGCGCAGCTGATACTCCGGTTCGGGTCTTTTGCTGTGCAGTGGTTATAGGCTCTGTGCATGGCAGGGGATCCGTTGTTGGTTTTTGTGCTCACAGTCTGTGAGGTCTGAGTGGGGCGTGGACAGCACCTGCTTTATAAGGCCTCTTTCCAGGTTAAGCAGATGCTGCTGAATCTTTGTTGGTTAGTCAGTTCCTGAAAGTTAGCCAGTACTGTGTAGCTTTGTATTTGTTTGTTGCTTACTGCAAATAGGCCTGGGGATTTGGTATTACACTCTGCCAATCCAGACCTAGCAGTAAGACTGGAGTCAGTCGTTTAGCTTGCTGGGGTTCTGTTACTACTCTGTGAACTTAGCAAGTTTGCGGCTGTATTCTAAGACTTGCCTGTCTAATCCTGTCTCACTGTGCTAGGTGTCAGGGGTCAGTTTAGTGGCAGTAAGCTGAACCTGTGCACTGCAAGTGAGAATTAGGATTGTGGAGACTCTCCTTGTGTCTATCATTCCATCTCTGACCAAGGAGTTTACTGCCACACCCGTTGGTAACCCTTTAGGGTTTTGCTGTTGCCCTTAGCAACAGCATTTCGGGTTCTCTATGTATTAAAACACAACATCTTGCTTTTCCCATCTGAGCATTTCTAATACAAGGGAGATACCCAGTTCCTTAGCCTCTGGGCTTCTCTGTTCACTTTGTGTGTATTTTGTTACCCTATCACCTTCTGTGTACGTTATGTCATATTCCCCAGTCTGTCTGTGAGTCCATTTGTTTTGCATACCTATCCGTTCAGACACCAGTACATTCCTGCAGGCACTGGAGTGCATAACAGTTCTGACACCAGTACTTTCCTGCAGGCACTGGTGTGCATAACACTGAAAATCAGCTATTTTAGAAAAAAAAATTGACCTTCCCAAAATGGCCGCTTCTCCTCCCCTTTCCACATCCATGAGGTTACACAAAATGGAGGACAGACCATGCGGCTTCCTTTGTCACAAAAAAAAATCACCATGCAAGCCCCTGAAGTTATTTTAGGCCTGAGTTAAAAAAACAACAACACTATATCAAGGCTTTTGCAGCAACTTTTAAATATAATTTTAAACCTACTTAAACAGATAAGCAATCCAATCTGAATCAAATACAATATGACTCATTTGAACCTTGTTTTGCAACAATATGGTCAGATATGCAGAGTACAGGTGTGTGCGTGTGTTACGTGTCTTGCGTGCGCATTTGGCACCCAACAGAAATTAAACAGATTTAAAAAAAACAAAGCTTTACGTTCTTACCTTCTGGAACCGGATTCCACCAGCATCCCTACAAACCGAGCGGAGCAGATGCTTTATCTAATCAGCACTACTGTATCCCCGACCACCAAATGGCTAACAGGGGATACTACCATCCCGACCTTTGCTGGTAGATAAAAGTCTGCCTTGTCCTACTAGCTTTGCGGATATGAGGAGGCCCGGACGATACTTCCAATTGACAATGTCAAATATTACCTTTAAACATAAAGCTATATACTATTACGGACTAAGTACGCTATTGGCGCACTGAGTACCGTAAGGGTACGCACTTATAGTAGCAGACGCTAGGCCATGGGCGCGAGACATGAGCGGCACAGACGCTCACAGAATGATATACAGTAAACCTTAAGTAACAACACACAGTAAGGGTATGCTTATACTCTAAACCTTAGTACTGTAATACTACAATGATGTAACGCTTAGTAACCTTGATAATATGAAAGCTGTTTGAGCGATTGAGACGCTCAGAAAACCCTTTGTAGTAACTAGTGAATACACAAGACCTTGTTTGAATTTAAAAACCACTCCGGCTCTAACACCTTCGTGGATGATTTTAGAGTAAAAAGGGGAAAAACAGTACAGGTTATACACTACAGGCTAACACAGAAATCTAAACAGAATAACAAAGAATAATATAAACAATAGCGAAGCGATCGCAAACACAAGCAAAACAGAATGAGAACGAATGGCAAACACAAAGGATAACAAAGTGGCTACAGAGAATTATACATACATGGGGATGATTCGCAAGCGCGTCCTGGATTCCAGCCCTCAGCATTCAAAGAGAAAGCCTTTTGGAGAGAGTCTTGTGTGTCAAAGCCTGTTGCAAGCTATATTTATTCACTAGCTCAAGACATAATACAATAGACACTGTGTGCTCTTTTTCCATTGGTTAGGGGGTGGGACATGTCCTGCACCAGGGGCCATTGGTTCGTTCAAGAAGTGGGTGATGACTAGGACTTGTCAGTATTCTAAATTCCTGTCTGGCTGGATTGTTGTGGTTAGCTATTGTTTAGGACCTTCCAAACAAACTCTGCTCCTAGATATTGTTCACCGTTGTTTATGTCTCTTTCAGTTGAGACAATGGCAACTCAGCACTCATTATTCTGGAGAGAAACCTGGCCCTATTCATAAACAAAGATGTAAGCCCTCTTCATAGAATCTCAAAGCTTAGTGTAAATAAGGCCATTGTATCTCAGTCTGTGGGAAATTTATGTGTGAATTCCATTCTCATCCTCTGCCCATTTGTAATGTATTTTAAATACAATTTTATATCTATTTTCTACTTCTGTGCATAACTATGCGCAGGAATATGCGATACTTTCCTACCTATCATATGAATATTACCCTTAAAATACCCTACAGCTGGATACTAGACACCACCTTTCAACCTTTATCTGACCCTTCCTAGCATGTAAAGAGGAATCCCTCTGTCCAGAAACCATTTAAACTTAACATACTTGCTGACGTTGTCTAGGGGAATATTAACTATAATATACGCTATTTGGGTTAAATATGCTACGATAGAGTCGCCCGCTACACGCTCACAAACTCTACCGTAAATGCGCATCTCCATGAACACGAGACGTTGGATCGTCCCTTACGCAACCTCTGGGGATGTGTACGCACGGGGTTTGGGTGCACGAGTAACGGGATTGTGCATTAGTACAAGGCATGTGAATCATAATATTTTTCGACTTTGACACTATCCATCCATACCTGTGGTGCATTTAAGTTTTGCACAGTTTGCTGACCACCAGTATATAATATATATCAGTACGGTACAGTAGGCCACTGCTCTACCTACCTCTGTGTCGTTAAGTATACTATCCATCCATACCTGTGGTGCATTTAAGTTTTGCACAGTTTGCTGACCACCAGTATATAATATATAGCAGTACGGTACAGTAGGCCTCTGCTCTACCTACCTCTGTGTCGTCAAGTAAACTATCCATCCATACCTGTGGTGCATTTCAGTTTTGCACAGTTTGCTGACCACCAGTATATAATATATAGTATTACAGTACAGTAGGCCACTGCTCTACCTACCTCTGTGTCGTCAAGTATACTATCCATCCATACCTGTGGTGCATTTCAGTTGTGCGCAGTATATATAGTAGTAGGCCATTGCTATTGATACTGGCATATAATTCCACACATGAAAAAATGGGGAACAAAAATGTGGAGGGTAAAATAAGGAAAGATCAAGATCCACTTCCACCTCGTGCTGAAGCTGCTGCCACTAGTCATGGCCGAGACGATGAAATGCCATCAACGTCGTCTGCCAAGGCCGATGCCCAATGTCATAGTAGAGAGCATGTAAAATCCAAAACACAAAAGTTCAGTAAAATGACCCAAAAATAAAATTCAAAGCGTCTGAGGAGAAGCGTAAACTTGCCAATATGCCATTTACGACACGGAGTGGCAAGGAACGGCTGAGGCCCTGGCCTGCGTTCATGGCTAGTGGTTCAGATTCACATGAGGATGGAAGCACTCATCCTCTCGCTAGAAAAATGAAAAGACTTAAGCTGGCAAAAGCACAGCAAAGAACTGTGCGTTCTTCTAAATCGCAAATCCCCAAGGAGAGTCCAATTGTGTCGGCTGCGATGCCTGACCTTCCCAACACTGGACGGGAAAAGGTCGCACCTTCCACCATTTGCATGCCCCCTGCAAGTGCTGGAAGGAGCACCCGCAGTCAGGGCCGTCTTTTCATATGGGCTCAATGGGCTCTTGCTCAAGGGCCCCAAGAGTATAAGGGCCCTAGACTGATAGCTGAGGGTCACCTCTTTCCAGGGGTACCAGATTTTTTTAAAATTTGCCTTGGGGAACCGGAGATATCCAACTGGAAAGCAGTGGTCCCCATCCAAGCCTGTTAATTGCTCTTCCCAGCCACATATCTCGGGTTCTGTCTGACTTAGAGTTTTTGTTAGGATATAACCCAAAACCTGAGACTCTCCCCTTTTAGAAGACATTGGCAGGTTGTCTCTACTATGCACAGAACCAGAGATCTCAGACTTCAAGCAGCTGGTCCCTGCTCCAGTTCCACACGTCTAATATGCAGTTTTAGATTTTAGTTGGTGAATTTCTCTGGCTCCTGAACTCTGATTCCCAAGTCCCCAGAACCTTCTGAAAGGCGGAACACTCTAGTTTTTTTATCCCATTCAAAGCTAAGAAATATATTTTCAGGAACTTGAGATATCTGCAGTCAAGCAAGCTGCCCTCCCACAGGAAAATGATTAATATTAAGCCAACTCCACTATCCTCTCCTCCCCTACGTTTTAAACACCCCCTATCACTCTGGAATTCATGTACCAGGGCCATTTCATTCAGCCCAATGCCCCCTTCTACAGTTTAGCCCCATCTGTGCAGTAAAGGAGTAATTAGTAGAAATTACTGCTCCAGGTCCTACATGCTGAGCTGAAGACAGAACACGCCCTACCGCCAGCAGGACATCAAAGCTGCCGCTGATAGCACCCCCACCCCTACCGCTGTGCCGCTGTAGGAAGGGTAGGGGGCCCAGTGCACTGCTGTGCCTAGGGGCCTACATTGCTGTTAAGACGGCCCTGCCCGCAGTGCAGTTCCTGATACTCAAATTGAAGATGTCACTGTTGAAGTACACCAGGATGAGGATATGGGTGTTGCTGGCGCTGAGGAGGAAATTGACCAGGAGTATTCTGATGGTGAGGTGGTTTGTTTAAGTCAGGCACCCGGGGAGACACCTGTTGTCAGTGGAACGAATATGGCCATTGACATGCCTGGTCAAATTACAAAAAAAAATCTCCTCTTCGTTGTGGAATTAACACAAATGTGGACAACAGATGTCAAGCCATGTGTTGCCTTTGTCAAGCTGTAATAAGTAGGGGTAAGGACGTTAACCACCTCAGAACATCCTCCCTTATACGTCACCTGCAGCGCATTCATCATAAGTCAGTGACAAGTTCAAAAACTTTGGATGACAGAGGAAGCAGTCCACTGACCACTAAATCCCTTCCTCTTGTAACCAAGCTCCTGCAAACCACACCACCAACTCCCTTAGTGTCAATTTCCTCCTTACCCAGGAAAGCCAATAGTCCTGCAGGCCATGTCACTGTCAAGTCTGACGAGTCCTCTCCTGCCTGGGATTCCTCTGATCCTTGAGTGTAACGCCTACTGCTGCTGGCGCTGCTGTTGTTGCTGCTGGGAGTCGATCGCCATCCCAGAGAGGAAGTCGGAAGACCACTTGTACTACTTCCAGTAAGCAATTGACTGTCCAACAGTCCTTTGCGAGGAAGATGAAATATCACAGCAGTCATCCTGCTGCAAAGCGGATAACTCAGGCCTTGGCAGCCTGGGCGGTGAGAAACGTGTTTCCGGTATCCACCGTTAATTCACAGGCAACTACAGACTTGATTGAGATACTGTGTCCACGGTACCAAATACCATCTAGGTTCCATTTCTCTAGGCAGGCGATACCAAAAATGTACACAGACCTCAGAAAAAGAGTCACCAGTGTCCTAAAAAATGCAGTTGTACCCATTGTCCACTTAACCACGGACATGTGGACAAGTGGAGCAGGGCAGACTCAGGACTATATGACTATGACAGCCCACTGGGTAGTTGTATTGCCTCCCGCAGCAAGAACAGCAGCGGCGGCACCAGTAGCAGCATCTCGCAAACGCCAACTCATTCCTAGGCAGGCTACGCTTTGTATCACCGCTTTCCAGAAGAGGCACACAGCTGACAACCTCTTACGGAAACTGAGGAACATCATCGCAGAATGGCTTACCCCAATTGGACTCTCCTGGGGATTTGTGACATCGGATAACGCCAGCAATATTGTGCGTGCATTACATCTGGGAAAATTCCAGCACGTCCCATGTATTGCACATACATTGAATTTGGTGGTGCAGAATTATTTAAAAAACAACAGGGGCGTGCAAGAGATGCTGTTGGTGGCCCGAAGAATTGCGGGCCATTTTCGGCATTCAGCCACCGCGTGCCGAAGACTGGAGCACCAGCAAACACTCCTGAACCTGCCCAACCATCATCTGAAGCAAGAGGTGGTAACGAGGTGGAATTCAACCCTCTACATGCTTCAGAGGATGGAGGAGCAGCAAAAGGCCATTCAAGCCTATACATCTGCCTACGATATAGGCAAAGGAGGGGGAATGCACCTGACTCAAGCGCAGTGGAGAATGATTTCAACGTTGTGCAAGGTTCTGCAAACCTTTGAATTTGCCACAGGTGAAGTCAGTTCAGACACTGCCAGCCTGAGTCAGGTCATTCCCCTCATCAGGCTTTTGCAGAAGAAGCTGGAGACATTGAAGGAGGAGCTAAAACAGAGCGATTCCGCTAGGCATGTGGGACTTGTGGATGGAGCCCTTAATTCGCTTAACCAGGATTCACGAGTGGTCAATCTGTTGAAATCAGAGCACTACATTTTGGCCACCGTGCTCGATCCTAGATTTAAAACCTACGTTGTATCTCTCTTTCCGGCAGACACAAGTCTGCAGAGGTTCAAAGACCTGCTGGTGAGAAAATTGTCAAGTCAAGCGGAATGTGACCCGTCAACAGCTCCTCCTTCACATTCTCCCGCAACTGGGGGTGCGAGGAAAAGGCTAAGAATTCCGAGCCCACCCGCTGGCGGTGATGCAGGGCAGTCTGGAGCGAGTGCTGACATCTGGTCCGGACTGAAGGACCTGCCAACGATTACTGACATGTCGTCTACTGTCACTGCATATGATTCTCTCATCATTGAAAGAATGGTGGAGGATTATATGAGTGACCGCATCCAAGTAGGCACGTCAGACAGTCCGCACGTATACTGACAGGAAAAAGAGGCAATTTGGAGGCCCTTGCAGAAACTGGCTTTATTTTTCCTAAGTTGCCCTCCCTCCAGTGTGTACTCCGAAAGAGTGTTTAGTGCAGCCGCTCACCTTGTCAGCAATCGGCGTACGAGGTTACTTCCAGAAAATGTGGAGAAGATGATGTTCATCAAAATGAATTATAATCAATTCCTCCGTGGAGACATTCACCAGCAATTGCCTCCAGAAAGTACACAGGGACCTGAGATGGTGGATTCCAGTGGGGACAAATTAATAATCTGTGAGGAGGGGGATGTACACAGTGAAAGGGGTGAGGAATCGGACGATGAGGAGGAGGTGGACATCTTGCCTCTGTAGAGCCAGTTTGTGCAAGGAGAGATTGATTGCTTCTTTTTTGGTGGGGGCCCAAACCAACCAGTCATTTCAGTCACAGTCGTGTGGCAGACCCAGTGGCTGAAATGATGGGTTTGTTAAAGTGTGCATGTCCTGTTTATACAACATAATGGTGGGTGGGTGGGCCCAAGGACATTTCCATCTTGCACCTCTTTTTTCTTTCATTTTTCTTTGCATCATGTGCTGTTTGGGGACTATTTTTTTGAAGTGCCATCCTGCCTGACACTGCAGTGCCACTCCTATATAGGCCAGGTGTTTGTGTTGGCCACTTGGGTCGCTTAGCTTAGTCTTCCAGCAACCTCGGTGCAAATTTTAGGATTCAAAATAATATTGTGAGGTGTGAGGTGTTCAGAATAGACTGGAAATGAGTGGAAATTGCGGTTATTGTGGTTAATAATACTATGGGATCAAAATGACCCCAAAATTCTATGATTTAAGCTGTTTTTGAGGGTCTTTTTGTAAAAAACACCCAAATCCAAAACACACCCGAATCCGACAAAAATTTTTCAGGGAGGTTTTGCCAAAACGCGTCCGAATCCAAAACCAAAAATGTCCGGTGCACATCACTAGAACTGACACTGAGCACCACAATGCAGCACAAGACACTGTACTAGTATTACTACTGCAGTATTACTGAGCACCACAATGCAGCACAAGACACTGTACTAGTATTACTACTGTAGTATTACTGAGCACCACAATGCAGCACAAGACACTGTACTAGTATTACTACTGTAGTATTACTGAGCACCACAATGCAGCACAAGACAATGAGCAGTGATACTGAGCACTGATGATGATACTACCGAGAACTGACACTGAGCAGCAAGATGCAGCACAAGACACTGTACTAGTATTAGTAATGTACTGTAGTATTACTGAGCACCACAATGCAGCACAAGACACTGTACTAGTATTACTACTGTAGTATTACTGAGCACCACAATGCAGCACAAGACACTGTACTAGTATTACTACTGTAGTCTTACTGAGCACCACAATGTAGCACAAGACACTGTACTAGTATTACTACTGTAGTATTACTGAGCACCACAATGCAGCACAAGACAATGTACTAGTATTAGTAATGTACTGTACAGTGGCAGAACTACCACCAGTGCAGGCAGTGCCTTGCACTGGGGACCGCCACTGTCCAGGGGCCCAAAGTCAGAGCGGCATGTAATGAGTCAAACTGACTCATAACATGCTGCCTGGCTGCCGCTGTGTGCCGCCGCCGAGGAGCGCACCGATTACGAGGGGGGGGGGGTGAAGGAGGAGGAGGGAGGTGGAGGAGGGAGCCGCAGCAGCACTGTGTGTTTGGTAGAGCCGCTGCTGCTGCTGGCCCTCTCCTTCACCCAGAGCCGGCCCTAACCAATATGATGCCCTAGGCAAGATTTTGGCTGGTGCCCCCTAGCACCACCGCTGGTTTCGCCTCTAACCTTGCGCCTCTTTCCCAGAACCATCACCCCTCACCCATAGCAGTCCTTATTTTGGTGTTTGTACCCCCTATATTTTAAAAAGGAACAGTTCGCACATTTGGCGCACAGCCCAAAAAGGGGGGTGATTTTGCTGGCAAGGGATATGGCCACACAATAGTAACCCCAATTTCAATTACGCCACACAGTACTGCAACTTTATTCACATTTGATCATGCGATAGTGTCCATAATTCATATTACATCCCACAGTAGTATCACTTTACCTTATAAACGTTACTCCTCACATTAGAGCCCCTTATTCACATTACATCACACTGAATTGCTCATTATTTACATTACACCACACCCTATTGCTCTTTATTCACATTAGACGACACAGTAGTGCACTTTCTATACGCAATGCCACATAGTAGAGCACCTTATACACATAATGCCATACATTAGTAATGCATTTATACACATAATTCAACACAGTAATGCCCCTAACACATATGAGACACATTATTAATGTCCTTATAAACATAATGCGCCTTACACATTATGACAACCTTTATTAATGTCCTTTTACACATAATGTCCCTTACACATATGCCGCACATTATTAATGCCCTTATACACATAATGACACACACAGTGCCTCCTACACATTTGCTGCACATTATTAGTGCATTTTTATATGACACACATAATGGCCCTCATTCCGAGTTGTTTACTCGCTAGCTGCTTTTAGCAGCATTGCACACGGCAGGCCGCCGCCCTCTGGGAGTGAATCTTAGCTTAGCAGAATAGCGAACAAAAGATTAGCAGAATTGCGAATAGATAATTCTTAGCAGTTTCTGAGTAGCTCGAGACTTACTCCTACACTGCGATCAGCTCAGCCCGTTTCGTTCCTGGTTGGACGTCACACCCATGCCCTGCGTTCGGCCAGCCACTCCCCCATTTCTCCAGACACTCCCGCGTTTTTTCCCTGACACGCCTGTGTTTTTCCGCACACTCCCTGAAAACGGTCAGTTTCCACCCAGAAACACCAACTTCCTGTCAATCACACTCCGATCACTTCAACGATGAAAATTCTTAATTTGGATGTGAGTAAATCTACTAAGTTTTGTGCTAAAATACTTAGCGCATGCGCACTACATACCATGCGCATGCGCATTTTTGCTTTAATCGCTCCGTTGCGAAAATTGGTAACGAGCGATCAACTCAGAATGACCCCCAATGCTCCTTACACATATACTGAACACTACTGCACAACCAACCCACTCACATGCACACAGCACTCACACTTCCACTAACACTGTGGCCTCTGCCTCTGCTTGGATACAGATGTGTCGTCATAAATGTTGCCTCAATGCTAATATCGGGCACCTTTTTTTATGAAAATGCATCTTATTTGCATTGCTATGTGGCTAGGATTTAAAAGCCGCTTCTGCCGATTAAAATGATATGCAGCATGCCTATATACTGTGTGAGACTGTGGCTGTATCTGCATATGAAATGCTACACACAGAATATTGGCATGCCGCATATCATTTTAATCAACAGAAGCTGCTGATGCCCCTAGGACATCAAATGCCCTAGGCAATTGCCTAGTTTGCCTATGCCTATTGCCGGCTCTGCCTTCACCATAGGCTGCCCTCCTCCGCCATGAATGCTGGGATGCGCTTCCCAGCATTCACAGCGGCGGAGGGCATCCTATGGTGGAGAGGGCCAGCAACAGTGCCTCCACCAATTACACAGCGCTGCTGCGGCACCCTCCTCCACCTCCCTCCTCCTTCTTCTCCCTGGCTGCCCGGGATCTGCCAGAAGCTGCACAAGGAGCCTGAGCCATTGGAAAGTATGTCTAATCTATCTATCTATCTATCTATCTATCTATCTATCTATCTATCTATCTATCTATCTATCTATCTATCTATCTATCTATCTATCTATCTATCCTGTCTGCCTTAATGTGTAAAAAGGTGGACTGTCTGTCGTAATGTGTGAAAGAAGGGGACGCTGTCTGCCGTAATCTGTAAAAAAGGGGAGCGCTGTCTGCCGTAATGTTTAAAAAATGGGCCGCTGTCTGCCGTAATGTGTAAAAAGGGGGTCGCTGTCTGCCGTAATGTGTAAAAATTAGTGATGAGCGGGTTCGGTTCCTCAGAATCCGAACCCCCCCGAGAACTTCACCCATTTTACACGGGTCCGAGGCAAACTCGGATTCTCCAGTATTGCTCGGTTAACCCGAACGTGCCCGAACGTCATCATCCCGCTGTCGGATTCTCGCGAGATTCGGATTCTATATAAGAGGCCGCACATCGCCGCCATTTTTCACTCTTGCTTTGGAAATGGTAGTGAGAGGACGTGGCTGCGTCCTCTCAATTTTGTTCAGGGGGCTGCAAATATCTGTGCTCACTGCTTTATTGTGGGGACTGGGTATATAGGAGGAGTACAGTGCAGAGTTTTGCTGACCATTGACCACCAGTATTACAGGTTGAGTATCCCATATCCAAATATTCCGAAATATGGAATATTCCGAAATACGGAATTTTTTGAGTGAGGGTGAGATAGTGAAACCTTTGTTTTCTGATGGCTCAATGTACACAAACTTTGTTTAATACACAAAGTTATTAAAAATATTGTATTAAATTACCTTCAGGCTGTGTGTGTAAGGTGTATATGAAACATAAATGAATTGTGTATGTACGCATACTTTGTTTAATGCACAAAGTTATAAAAAATCTTGGATAAAATGACCTTCAGGCTGTGTGTATACGGTGTATATGAAACATAAATGCATTCTGTGCTTAGACTTAGGTCCCATCGCCATGATATCTCATTATGGTATGCAATTATTCCAAAATACGGAAAAATCCGATATCCAAAATACTTCTGGTCCCAAGCATTTTGGATAAGGGATACTCAACCTGTATACGTTCTCTGCCTGAAAAACTCTCCATATCTGTGCTCAGTGTGCTGCATATATCTGTGTTCACACTGCTTTATTGTGGGGACTGGGGACCAGCAGTATTATATAGGAGTACAGTGCAGAGTTTTGCTGACCAGTGACCACCAGTATTATACGTTCTCTGTCTAAAAAAACGCTCCATACTGTATCTGTGCTCAGTGTGCTGCATATATCTGTGCTCACACTGCTTTATTGTGGGGACTGGGGAGCAGATGTATTATATAGGAGGAGTACAGTGCAGAGTTTTGCTGACCAGTGACCACCAGTATTATACGTTCTCTGCCTGAAAAACAATCCATATCTGTGCTGCATTGTAGTATATAGTAGGAGTGCAGTGCATAATTTTGCTGACCACCAGTATATAATATATAGCAGTACGGTACAGAAAGCCACTGCTCTACCTACCTCTGTGTCGTCAAGTATTCTATCCATCCATACCTGTGGTGCATTTCAGTTTTGCACAGTATATAGAAGGCGATTGCTATTGATATTGGCATATAATTCCACACATGAAAAAATGGAGAACAAAAATGTGGAGGGTAAAATAGGGAAAGATCAAGATCCACTTCCACCTCGTGCTTAAGCTGCTGCCACTAGTCATGGCCGAGACGATGAAATGCCATCAACGTCGTCTGCCAAGGCCGACGCCCAAAGTCATAGTAGAGAGCATGGAAAATCCAAAACACTAAAGTTCAGTAAAATGACCCAAAAATCGAAATTAAAAGCATCTGTGGAGAAGCGTAAACTTGCCAATATGCCATTTACGACACGGAGTGGCAAGGAACGGCTGAGGCCCTGGCCTATGTACATGGCTAGTCGTTCAGATTCACATGAGGATGGAAGCACTCATCCTCTCGCTGGAAAACTGCAGTGCCATGCCTAGATGGGCCATGTGTTTGTGTCGGCCACTTGGGTCGCTTAGCTTAGTCACACAGTTACCTCATTGCACCTCTTTTTTTCTTTGCATCATGTGCTGTTTGGGGACTATTTTTTTGAAGTGCCATCCTGTCTGACACTGCAGTGCCACTCCTAGATGGGCCAGGTGTTTGTGTTGGCCACTTGGGTCTCTTAGCTTAGTCACACAGCTACCTCATTGCGTCTCTTTTTTTCTTTGCATCATGTGCTGTTTGGGGACTATTTTTTTTAAGTGCCATCCTGTCTGACACTGCAGTGCCACTCCTAGATGGGCCAGGTTTTTGTGCCAGCCACTTGGGTCGCCTAGCTTAGTCACACAGCTACCTCATTGCGCCTCTTTTTTTTTCTTTGCATCATGTGCTGTTTGGGGACTATTTTTTTTAAGTGCCATCCTGTCTGACACTGTAGTGCCACTCCTAGATGGGCCAGGTGTTTGTGTCGGCCACTTGGGTCGCTTAACTTAGTCACACAGCTACCTCATTGCGCCTCTTTTTTTCTTTGCAACATGTGCTGTTTGGGGACTATTTTTTTGGAAGGGCCATCCTGCGTGACACTGCAGTGCCACTCCAAGATGGGCTAGGTGTTTGTGTCGGCCACTTGGGTCACTTAGCTTAGTCATCCAGCGACCTCGGTGCAAAATTTAGGACTAAAAATAATATTGTGAGGTGTGAGGTGTTCAGAATAGACTGAAAATGAGTGGAAATTATGGTTATTGAGGTTAATAATACTCTGGGATCAAAATGACCCCCCCAATTTATATGATTTAAGCTGTTTTTGAAGGTTTTTTGTAAAAAACACCCGAATCCAAAACACACCCGAATCCGAGAAATTTTTTAAAGGGAGGTTTTGCCAAAACGCGTCCGAATCCAAACACGGCCGCGGAACCGAATCCAAAAGCAAAACACAAAACCCGAAAAATTTCCGGTGCACATCACTTGTAAAAATGGGACGCTGTCTGCCGTAATGTGTAAAAAGGGCACGCTGTCTGCCGTAATGTATAAAAAGGGGAATCTGTCCGCCATAAGGTGTAAAAGGGGTACTACCTGGTGTAGTTGTGCTACCGAGCGGCGTAAATTGAATAATGGAGACTACTGTGAACCGTTATATGAATTGGTATTACTTTCTGGCCACACCCCTTCCCCACGAAGCCACACCCCTATTTTTTGTATGAGCCTAAGACGTGCATCATCACTGTTTTACATGGGGTGGGGGGGGGCTCCGATGCCGTTTCATGCACACAGCACTAAAATGTCTAATTACGGCACTGCTGCTAGGTATCCATTTCCCTGGCCCTGAGCAGGTCCCCCTCACCAGATCCTCTCCAGGGGTGAGGGTTGGACTTGGATGGGATGGGGGGGTGGGGGGGGGGCAAAGCATTTTGTCGCACATGGGCCCGCCGCTCGCTATTTCCGCCACTGGTACTGTAGTATACTGAGCACCACAATGCAGCACAAGACAATGAGCAGTGATACTGAGCACCACAATGCAGCACAAGACAATGAGCAGTGATACTGAGCACCACAATGCAGCACAAGACAATGAGCAGTGATACTGAGCACCACAATGCAGCACAAGACAATGAGCAGTGATACTGAGCACCACAATGCAGCACAAGACAATGAGCAGTGATACTGAGCACTGATGATGATACTACTGAGAGCTGACACTGAGCAGCAAGATGCAGCAGAAGAGACACACTACTGGTATTACTGAGCAGCAATAAGCACTGATACTGAGCACTGATATTGAGATTTGCCACTGATAGAACGTAGCCACGTCCTCTCTGCTCTCTCTACAATGCACGAGTGAAAATGGCGGCAATGCGCGGCTCTTTATATGGAATCCAAATATCGCGAGAATACGACAGCGAGATGATGACGTTTTGCCTCGTTTGGGCTTTCCGAGTCAGGCGGGAACAACCGAGCCTGCCTCGGACCAGTGTAAAACACGTGGAGTTCGGGGGGGTTCGGTTCTAGGAGAACCGAATCCGCTCATTTCTAATAAAAAGGGGTCCTTCGTCCCTCAATTAGAGATTAACGGAGAAACTACGCCACCTAGTGACTGCTATTGGAATCCTTACACTACAAAGAGAAATATCCAATATTGAATCCCGCTCTCCCTCCCTAAGACATTTCCCTTGTTTGAGGATTGTTGACTTTGCAAGTGTGCGGCACAAACACCTGGCCCATCTAGGCATGGCACTGCAGTGGCAGACAGGATGGCAGATTTAAAAAATAGGCCCCAAACAGCACTTCATGCAAAAAAGAAAAAGAGGTGCACCGAGGTCGCTGGATGACTAAGCTATGCGACACAAGTGTGCGGCACAAACACCTGGCCCATCTAGGAGTGGCACGCAGGGACTGAATGTTGAAAATGGCCCACAATTTTTTGGGTCATCGACAGCATCTTCTGCATGCCCCTGTCATTTTTCAAAAAAATTAATTGTATGTGCAAAACATGGGACGTGCTGGAATTTGACCAGATGTAATGCACGCACAATATTGGTGGCATTGTCCGATATCACAAATCCCCAGGAGAGTCTTAGTGGGGTAAGCCATTGTGCGATGATGTTACTCAGTTTCCATAAGAGGTTGTCAGCTGTGTGCCTCTTCTGGAAAGCGGTGATACAAATTGTAGCCTGCCTAGGAACGAGCTGGCGTTTGCGAGATGCTGCTACTGGTGCCGCTGCTGTTCTTGCGGCGGGAGTCAATACTTCTACCCAGTGGGCTGTCACAGTCATATAGTCCTGAGTCTGCCCTGCTCCACTTGTCCACATGTCCGTGGTTAAGTGGACACTGGGTACAACTGCATTTTTTAGGACACTGAGGACACTTTTCCTCTTGTCCCTGTACAGTCCGGGAATCGCTTTCCTAGTGAAGTGGAATCTAGATGGGATTTGGTACCAGGGACACACTACCTCCATCAATTGTCTAAATCCCACTGCACTAATGGCGGATACCGGGCGCACGTCTAACACCTACACAGCTGCCAAGGCCTGAGTTATCCGCTTTGCAACAGGATGACTGCTGTGATATTTAATCTTCCTCACATAGGACTGTTGAACAGTCAATTACTTACTGGAAGTAGTACAAGTGATCTTCTGACTTCCCCTCTGTGATGACGATCGACTCCCAGCAGCAACAACAGCAGCGCCAGCAGCAGCAGCACTAGGAGGAAGTGGTTCTTCATCTTTCCGTTTTATCTTCCAAATTTTTGTTCTCCATTATTTTTTTGGAGTTATATAACAAAATGCAGCACAAGAGAGCGTACTCCTACACCACACAGGGCAAATCCTGTAAAAATTATTTGGATTAAACATTAATAACCCCTTTATTTGGAGTAAATAATATACAGCACAGGACAGCACCACTGGACTTATACGGCAGTACCGCTTGACTTATACAGCAGCACCCCTGGACTTATACGGCAATACTGCTGAAGTTATACAGCAGCAACACTGGACTTATGGCAGCACAGGACACCACCACTGGACTGATGCAGTGCAGTACACCACCACTGGACTGATTGGACTGATGCAACACAAGACAGCACCACTACTGGACTGGACTTATACAGCAGCACTGGAGTTATGGCAGCACCGGACACCACCACTGTGACTGATCTGATGCAGCACAAGACACCACCACTGGACTGATGCAGCACAACACAGCACTGGAATGACACAAAAGAGCAGGTCGCCAACCCACGCGCCACACCACTTTCCCGCACATACACTGAGGAGACACGTCCTCCCGCTACACTCTCCAGGACTGGAGTGAAAATGGTGGTGACGCGCAGCTCCTTATATGGAATCCAAAACCTGTGAGAATCCGACAGCTGGATGATGACATTTTGCCTCATTCTGGTTTCTGAGTCTGGCGGGAAAACCTGAGCCTGACTCGGATCTGGATTCGGAGCGTCAAGTTTGGGGGAGTTTGGTTCTCGGGGAACCAAACCCGCTCATCTTTAGTATTGATTATTGAATTGAATATTATACGTATTGTTTATTGAGTTGAAAAAATGTGAAACATTGGAAATTGTTGTCCCCCATCAATAAAAAAGGAAAGGTGCGAGTTTATCATACTTACCTCTCTGCGAAGAAACAGAACGCCAGCAGTCACATTATGACCGGTAAGACCAGAAACGTTTCACAACTCTTTAGAGTGCCACACACACTGATGTGTATATTTACTAGTCTGACAATTGCAAACACGTGATATCAATCCCATGTGACTAAGAAATTAAGTGATTTTATTTTTTTTGCTTATTGCTGACTACACATGAACAATATGTCAAATCAAATAAAAAGGTTCTGCCTGAATATGCCAGGACTATGCAGTAATGACTGGTAATAAAGGGCCGGTACACAGAGTGAGTTGGGTATGCGTTACCGTCACTGGGGATCCTGGTGGTCAGCATACCAACAGCGGGATCACGGCAGCAGAATGCCAACGGGAGTCGAGCGCAATAAGCCCCTTGCGTGCCCGGTGGCGAGCTGCACTCGCCATAGGTTCTATTCCTACTCTATGGGTGTCGTGGACACCCATGAGTGAGAATAGTCCCAGTTGGTCAGCCTGCCGACTGTCGGTATGTAGAGGGGGCAGTGTCATTTGCCATGTGTGGTCATGGCAAATGAGGTATGAATGCGCCTAGATGCAGCCATGATGAGCATGTTAACCATGTAGGCACAATCTTCATGTTATGTCCTTTGCAGTGAGTTCATGAAATTTATTTTACAAAGTTAAATTAATTAGCACGCTCATCATCAACCTCAATAGTAATCCGAGGTAGTCCTTTAAAAAAATTGTTTTATGAGGACCCAAACAAACCAAGCACTTTAGCTACAAAATTGGCAGCCCCTGTTGCCGAAGTGCTTGGTTTGGTAAACTGTGCTTGTTCTTTTTAATATCCAACATAAGGGTAGTGGAAGGACCCAAGGAAAATGCCATCTTGCACCACTTTTTTTTTCTACCACTGCTGTGTGGCAACCAAAATCACATGAAGGAGGTTTTGCCAAAACCAAACATAAAAATTAGAACCAAAACCAAAACACAGGGGTCAATGCACATATCTCACATACACACACACACCAACATGAATACATACAAACACACACACACACACACACACACACACACACACACACACACACCAAATACAAAACAAGCCATAAACCATAAAAGTAGGTAAGTATGAGCTGGAGCAGTGCCGTAACTACACATTATTGCGCTGTGTGCAAGAAACAGCATCAATGCCTCCCCCTGTATACAAATAAGGGCCAGTGTGCACCACAGGCACATGCCAAAATATATGAGCGTGGCTTTGTGGGGAAGAAGCGTGTCCATAGTGCTCCCTTTTACACGTAATGGCAGGCAGAGACCCCTTTTACACACTACGGCAGGCAGAACTCACTTTTATACAGCACGGCAGGTAGAGTCCCCCTTTTACACATTACGGAAGGCAGATTCCCCCTTTTTGACACCTTAGGCAGGTAGTCCCCCTTAGTTTACACATTATGGCAGGTAGTCCTCCTTATTTTACACATTATGGCAGGCAGTCCCCCCCCTTTTTTTTTACACATTATGGCAGGCAGTCCCCCTTTTATGGGGAGGGGGGAAGAGAGAGTGTTATACTCACCCTCATCTGTGACCTGCGATCCGGCATCCACGGCAGGCTGTCAATGGCGCTCCTGAGCCCCCTGCAGAGACGGCGGCAGCAGGAGACCTAAGATCGTGGCAGTGAGGGGGTAAATGTGACGCTCAGAGTCCTGGAGGGAGACAGGTGGCAGCGCTGGAGTACTGACAGTGAGTACTGACAGTGGCTGCGGCCATGCGGGAGGGTGTGTATGTGTGTGTGTGTGTGCTGCCAATGGTGTGCTTTCAGTGCATATGCGCTGTGGGCAAGGCACCATCAGCACACACCAAGTTACGGCCCTGGATTCAGTGCAAGATACAGTGCTGGTCACATACAGTGTGGGAAACAGTTTGGGTCGGATACAGTGCAGGTCAGAGTGCGGGTAGGATATAGTGTGGTTTGGATACAGTGTAGGTTACAGTGCAGGGTGGATACAGTGTGGAATACAGTGTGGGTCGGATACAGTGCAGTTTACAGTGTGGGTCGGATACAGTGCAGGTTGGACCAGTGTCGGTTGGCTACTGTGCAAGGTCAGATACCAATGCGCGTCGGATACAGGGTGAGATACAGTGCAGGTCAGAGTGCGGGTAGGATATAGTGTGGTTTGGATACAGTGTAGGTTACAGTGCAGGGTGGATACAGTGTGGAATACAGTGTGGGTCGGATACAGTGCAGTTTACAGTGTGGGTCAGATACAGTGCAAGTTGGACCAGTGTGGGTTGGCTACTGTGCAAGGTCAGATACCAGTGCACGTCGGATACAGGGTGAGATACAGTGCAGGTCGGATACAACAATAGTGCACTTACTGTGGCAGGGGATGTGGGTGTCCTCAATGTGGGTATACCGGCAGTTTGGCAGTGTGGGGTGACGGCAGTGTCCTCAGTGTGAGGGTGTTGGCAATACGGGGTGCCGGCGGTGTCCTCAATGTGGGGGTGCCGGCAGTGTCAGCAGTGGGAGGGTGTCGACGGTGTTCTCAATGTGGGTATGCTGGCTGTTGGCAGTGGGGGGTTCAGGCGTTGTCAGCAAGGCGGGTGTCCCATTGTTGTCCTCATTGCAGGGGTGCCGGCACTATCGGCAGTGCGGGTGTCCCAGTGGTGTCTTCAGTGCAGGGGTGCCGATGGTGTCGGCAGTGCATGTGCCCCAGTGGTGTCCTCAGTGCAGGGTTGCCGACGGTGTCCTCATTGCAAGAGTGTCGGCAGTGCAGGTGTCCCAGTGGTGTCCTCAGTACAGGGGCGCCGAAGGTGTCATCATTGCAAGGGTGCCGGCAGTGTCAGCAATGTGGGAGTGCCTGCAGTGTCCTCAGTGCAGGGATGCCAGCAGTATCGGCAATGCGGGAGTGCTGGAGGTGTCCTCAGTGCAGGAGTGCCGGCAGTGTCCCCAGTGCAGGGGTGTCGGCAGTGTGGACAGTGCGGGAAGTGTGGGAGTGTCAGCAGTGTGGGTGGTGGTGTCGGCAGTGCGGGTGGCAGCACTATTAGTGCTGTGGGGGCATCCATCTTGCCCATTGTAGCCTATGGGGACACACTGATTGGCTGAGAGCCATGACAGATGGTTCTCTCAGCCAATCAGTGGTCTTCCAAAGGTTACTATGTATACCGGCGTCCGAGCCAAGACCTCAGGATCGACAGCAGGATTCTGAGGTTTTGCCCCGTTTTCAGATCCGAGTCAGGCGTGCAAAACCGAGCCTGACTCTGATCCGGGCTAGGATCTCAAAGTTCGGGGGGTTCGGTACTCAGAGAACCGAACCTGCTCATCCCTATAATTTACCATCTAAAATAAATGAGCATGACTATGAGAATGAGGCCCTTGGGATTGAACTAAAGTATAAATACTGGTGCGGGATTGTTTTTGTATTTGAACCAACGTACTTAAGCAGGCACAAGGAAAGTAGTTTGCAATGATTGAACAAGTCCTGGATGGCTGATACACACTAGAGGCAGGGACAAATGCAGGATTTCTATAGGGGGTTTCCAAATGCAGTCCACAATCTACCACCCTGCGGAACATTGGAGCAAGTGCGGGAATCTGGGGGAGTGGTAGAAGAACCTAGTAACCTTCCTGAACATTAATGTAAACATTGGTCTTCTTATACACTGGATATTGTATGGAATACAGTATTAATATTTAGCACTATAGATTGTCTATAGTATAGGCTTTATCATACATTTAAAGAATATAAATAAATGGTCAGGAAAAGGTTAAACATCCCATAATAATATACACACAAACATAATAGAACCAGTACTGCACTTCCTAAGCACGCATTCTCCCACCACATGGTAAGGCTCCTGTCTCTTCTTCCTGGTAGCTGCACTCTTCTCCTGTGCACTGATCGAGGACTCAGATCCACATACACACCAAACTTGGTAGAAGAACATGATCTAGGGTGCAGTCAGTGGAAACATGCATGAATGAATGAACTGGCACTGGTTACTGCACAGAGCACTCATGAATAGACAGTCGCCAGGGGCAGCCCACATCTTCCTGATAGGTGACTGTAAGATCACAGACTAGACCACAGGCAGGGAAGAGAAACTGCACAGGTTGTGATAGCTGGCAAAGTGGAGAAGACTTCACCTTGGGCCTCAGCAACTGACAAGGGCAGGCATGTGGCCTCCACACTGATTGGGGGCTTCTGTTATGGTGCAGAAGAGCACTTTTGTTGCCTGTCATTAGGAAACCCTGACCAGTTAGTGAGCAAGAAAACCAGCACGGAGGTGGGGGAGGAGGCTGGGATAAAAAGAGGAGGTGGCTGTTGCAAGAGCGGTGCCGAGACCAGTGACGGAACCAGACCAGTGGGAACAGCAGCTTGACTGCCTGCCAGAAGAGGAGGCGGAGCAATGCCTGAAGAGATCCACAAGTACCACTGGCAATAAGCCCCTCACTCTGGAAAGTGCTGCTGCCGCCATCCAAAGGGACTGTGGCCAGAGGAGCGGGCCACTTCCTGTCAGCTGAGAAGGAAGTAGCTAACCCCGCCTCCAGCTCAGGGCCATAACTAGGTGTGTGCGGAGGGGGCACTGCACATAGCGCTGCAGGGTAGGGGGTGCTGTTGGCGGCACTTGTCAATTATTTGTTTAATTACTTTCACTTGCAGCTTCCCCCCTTTTTGAAGCCCAGTATCTCCTGACTGCCCCTGTCTCCTGTCCTCTCCTCTTCCAGCACTAAAACCTATAAAGTATTCATGGACTTGACTTAATAGCTCTTTGTTACTCAGTCACACTGTCCTTTATTACATTTCAAGATGCTGGCATACCTGGGATTTGAACCCATTGCCTGTGGCAATGTAGTCAGACATTCTATTCGTTGAGCTATTGCTCTTGTATAGAAAGGTAGATAATTCTAAGATAGAGAATTCTACCTATTTGGAGCTTACCTTGTGCTTTGTGAAGGGGTGATCAGTGTTGCAGCTGAGCAGATCTATGTAGTGTGTCTGCTAGGGATTGGATGTGCGGCTGCACACTACATAGATCTGCTCAATTGCAATGCTAATTTTTTGTTTTTTTTACAAAGTACAAGTAGCTTCATATAGTGTTCATAGGGCCTATTTCAGACCTGATCGCAGCAGCAAATTTGTTAGCTAATGGGCAAAACCACGTGCACTGCAGGTGTGGCAGGTGTAACATGTGCAGAGAGAGTTAGATTTGGGTGGGTTATTTTGTTTCTGTGCAGGGTAAATACTGGCTGCTTTATCTTTACACTGCAATTTAGATTTTAGTTTGAACTCACCCCACCCAAATCTAACTTTCCCTCTGCACATGCTACCTCTGCCCCACCTGCAGTGCGCATGGTTTTGCACATTAGAGAAAGATTTTGCTTCTGCGATCAGGCCCCTGGCCCAGAGACTCCGGCCCTCATTCCGAGTTGTTCGCTCATTGCAGAGTTTCGCTATATTGCGATTAGTCGCTTACTGCGCATGCGCAATGTTCGCAGTGCGTCTGCGCCAAGTAAATTTGCTAAACAGTTAGGTATTTTACTCACGGCATAACGAGGATTTTTCATCATTCTGGTGATCGGAGTGTGATTGACAGGAAGTGGGTGTTTCTGGGCGGAAACTGGAAGTTTTATGGGTGTGTGCGGAAAAACGCTGCCGTTTCTGGGAAAAACGCGGGAGTGGCTGGAGAAACGGGGGAGTGTCTGGGTGAACGCTGGGTGTGTTTGTGACGTCAAACCAGGAATGAAACTGACTCAACTGATCGCAGTGTAGGAGTAAGTCCCGAGCTACTCAGAAACTGCAAAGAAATTTCTATTCGCAATTATGCGACTCTTTCGTTCGCAATTCTGCAAAGCTAAGATTCACTCCCAGTGGGCGGCGGCTTAGCGTGTGCAATGCTGCTAAAAGCAGCTAGCGAGCGAACAACTCGGAATGAGGGCCTCTGTTTTATATAGAGGAGATTAAAAATTGGTGCAAAATGGTATGTCATTTGGGAGCTGCAGCCGCCCGGAGATACAGCCGCCCGCAGCAGCCAGGAATAGGAGAGCTGCCCACACTAGGCAGAGTTGCCGGCGGCCCCTGCAGTAGACAGGGAAGTAACCACCAGTCAGCAAGGAGGGCACCCCACTGCAGCACCCGCAATGGAGCCCTGGGGGGGGGACCAATTCCACTGGACCTGGAAAGCAGGAACCATGCTCCAGTGTGCTGTGTCAATGACAAAATAAAAGATTGAAGGTTGAAGAGACTCTTTGCAATCAGTCTGGAGGGTGAAACAATGGGGGTAATTCCAAGTTGATCGCAGCAGGATTTTTGTTAGCAATTGGGCAAAACCATGTGCACTGCAGGGGAGGCAGAAATAAGATGTGCAGAGAGAGTTAGATTTGGGTGGGGTGTGTTCAATCTGCAATCTAATTTGCAGTGTAAAAATAAAGCAGCCAGTATTTACCTTGCACAGAAACAAAATAACCCACCCAAATCTAACTCTCTCTGCAAATGTTATATCTGCCCCCCCTGCAGTGCACATGGTTTTGCCCAATTGCTATAAAAAATCCTGCTGCGATCAACTTGGAATTACCCTCAATATTGTTACCAGCTTATTAACTTCAATATTATGTAGGGAAAGTGTGATTTACTGGAAGCCTCAGTGATTCCGGGAAATCATTACTGCAACAACCTTATTATTCTAATATAAATAACTCTTTTCTGACAAATGACAAATTCTGGGGTATATTTTAGAGATGAGCGGGTTCGGTTCCTCGGAAACCGAACCCGCCCGAACTTCAGTTTTTTTTACACGGGTCCGAGCGACTCGGATCTTCCCGCCTTGCTCGGTTAACCCGAGCGCGCCCGAACGTCATCATCCTGCTGTCGGATTCTCGCGAGGCTCGGATTCTATCGCGAGACTCGGATTCTATATAAGGAGCCGCGCGTCGCCGCCATTTTCACACGTGCATTGAGATTGATAGGGAGAGGACGTGGCTGGCGTCCTCTCCGTTTATAGAGAGTGAGACTAGAGTAGAGAGAGACACAGTATTATTTACTTTAGTAATTTTGGGGAGCATTAGGAGGAGTACTACTACTTGCTGAAGTGATAGTGTGACTGTATATCTGACTTGTGGGGGAGACAGTGGGGAGCAGTTAGAGTCTGAGAGCAGGAGTACATATTTTAACGTACAGTGCACACTTTTGCTGCCAGAGTGCCACACTGCCATTGTGACCACACTGACCACCAGTATATATTGTGATTGTCTGCTTAGGAGTACTACTTGCAAGTTGCTGATAGTGTGACCAGTGACCTGACCACCAGTTTAATTAATCACCACCAGTTTAATATATATATATATATATATATATATATATATATATATATATAATTGTATATAATATATATATAATTGTATACCACCTACCCGTGTTTTTTTTTTTTTCTTTCTTCTTGATACATACTACTATAGTAGCTTACTGTAGCAGTCTGCGGTGCTGCTGAGCTGACAGTGTCCAGCAGGTCCGTCATCAGTCATTACATAATAAATATATATACCTGTCCGGCTGCAGTACTAGTGATATTATATATACTAGGTGCTTCATCGCGCCCTACGGGCGCTCTTCACACCGTCGCAAGGGGCTACGCCCCCTTACCCCTTGCATGCCTTTCTGGGGTTCAATATTTGTGTTATATGGAGTATCACCTGCATTCCTTTGTTAGTGGTTAAATATTGCACAATGAAAGGGCGTGCGATGGTGAAGGAGGCGCAGCCCCTTGCGACGGCGTGAACAGCACCTGCAGGCCACAATGTACAGAATGCAGCGGGTGCGGGGGGTACTGCGGATGGTGTCTGTAGATGCTGCGGATGGAGGGGGGACAGTAGTGGGGGTGGGGCCCGGATGGGGAAGGGTTGGGAGGTGCTGCGGGTGGGGGAGGGCCAGAGGAGTGGGGGATGCAGGTGGTGGAGGGGCAGGTGCGGGGGTGCCATTGGTGGGTGAGGGGTGGGTGAGGGGTGGGTGAGGGGGGGACCGCGGATGGAGGACGGTGTCTGCAGATGCTGCGGGTGGAGGGGGGCAGGTGTGGGGGAGACATATAAGAGGGGTGAATGGTGGAGCGGGCCTGGTGATTGCTGGGGGTAGTGAATGGGCGGAGAAGTGGGAGCCGCAGGTGGTGTAGAGGGTCTGGAGGCACAGCATGTGGGGGAGGGGTGGAGTGCCGCATGTGGTGGAGGGGAAGGTGCGGAGGTGTGGTGCATTGGGGAGAGGTCTGGAGGTGCTGCGGGTACTGTACCTGCCAAAAAGGTAGTTGGAGGGTATGCAGTAACAGGGCCAGGACAGGGATGACAGGGTCAGAACAGGGTTGACTGGGCCAGGACAGGGGTGACAGGGTCAGAACAGGGGTGACGGGGTCAGAACAGGGGTGACGTGGCCAGGACAGGGGTGACGGGGCCAGGACACGGGCGACGGGGCCAGGACAGAAATGACAGGGACAGGATAGGGGTGACAGGGTCAGTGTGGGGCGGCAGGACCAGGACAGGGGTGACAGGGCCAGTATAGGGTTGATAGGGCAAGCAGAGGGGTGACAGGGCCAGGATAGGGGCAGCAGGGCCAGCATAAGGGTGACAGGGCCAGGATAAGGGTCAAGGCCAGGGGTGACAGGGACATGACAGAACACAGGGCACGGGAGAGATTGGTATTAGGGACAGAACAGTGGTGACAGACAGATGTGTCTTACCGGAGTCACTGCTGCTGGCTGCTGCTGTTCCACTCCAACCTGTTGGGATCTGCTGCTGCTGGAGACTTGGCATGGCTGACTCTCTTAGGCTGTAGTCCTGCTTCCTCTGCCCGTCCGCATCACTCCGCCCCTCCTCAGTCACACACCGCAGACCTCGCGCAGCTGCCGGGCACTGTGGTAAGGTGAGACTGGGAGTGACTGGTTAGCCCCCAGGAGATGCTGCGGCTGGAGGGAGGAGGGGGTCATAGCATGCACGTGGCGCGGACCTCACGGCTGCTGGACACTATGGTAAGGGGAGACTGGGAGTGACTGGTTAGCTCCCAGGAGACGCTGCTGCTGGAGGGAGGAGGGGGTCAGAGCCTGCAAGCAGCGCGGACTTCTGCAGCGCTACCCGCCGGCTAAAGTGTGTGAAGGAGCTGGGCGCACCTCACTGCGGATGGCAGCGCTGCAGCTAGCAGTGGGGTTGCCGGGGCTGGAGATAACAGAGGCAGGTGCCCCACAAAACTGCAGCTAAGAAGCGTGGAGTGTGCCAGAAAGTGACGCTCCTCCCCGCCAGAGAGACCCTGCTGAGTATGCTGATGTGGGGGTCAAGTATGGCATACCCCCTCACACACCCCCGTACCTCCCAAATGTCCCAATTTTAGCAGGACAGTCCCATTTTTGGGGGTCTGTCCCGCTGTCCCACCCGCGGGTCACAGTGTCCTGCGTTGTGGGGGGGGGGGGGGGCAGTTGGAAAGCTCCTGTACTCGCTGTTCTGCTAAGCAGAGCAGCGGTGAATAGTGGAGACAGAGGGAGAGGGGGCATCAGGGGGTATGGATTAATGGGGGGGTTCCAGCAGCAGAGCCGGATTAAGGGGGGGGGGGGGCAGGCGGTACGTACCGTTGGCCCCACAGTTTTAGGTTTCCCCCCCGGCTCGAGTAGCTCTGTCCCAGCTCAGAAGCTCCCCCAGCAACAGCGGCAGCATTGTGCTACAGTCAGCACACGCTGCTGCATATTGGCAGGTCTGTGGTGTTGCAGGGAGGCAGCAGCCTCCCTGCTTTCTTCTGCCTGTGCGGGTGTGTAGGGGGAGCGACTACCTCCTCTGGATTTAGCCAAAATTCCATATAAAAAAAAAAACACAAAAAAACCGGAATTTGCATAAGGGGCGTGGCCTCACGGGCGCGATTAGGCCACGCCCCCAACCCCACAGCAGGCACAGCAATGAGATAGGGCTCCCCTGTCTCAAGTACCCTGTGCCCCCCGGACTCATAATCAGCCCCTGGGGGCATGCCAGCAGCTCACAGAGCGCTGGGCATGCCCCCTCACTGACGAAAACCGGGCCCTCCCGTGAAGCCATGCCCCCTTTTCGCCGTGTGTGTGTGTGTGTGTGTGTGTGTGTGTGTGTCCCTCCTTCTGCCTGAAGAAAGCTCATGAAGAAGCTGGGAGGTATGCACCCTGTCTGTGCCATGTCCATACTATCTGCTTCTGCAGCTGCTCCCTAGTGTCCTATAGATTTGGCCAGATCTGTGACTCATTTGACTAACACCGCCCACTGTTGTGACTCCGCCCAGCGTTAGCAAATGAATCACAAGATCACAGATCTGGGCTATTATATAGGAGATATATATTAATTTCATCTCATTATCATCCAGTCTATATTAGCAGCAGACACAGTATGGTAGTCCACGGCTGTAGCTACCTCTGTGTCGGCAGTCGCTGGTCCATCCATAATTGTATACCACCTACCCGTGTTTTTTTTTTTCTTTCTTCTTGATACATACTACTATAGTAGCTTACTGTAGCAGTCTGCGGTGCTGCTGAGCTGACAGTGTCCAGCAGGTCCGTCATCAGTCATTACATAATAAATATATATACCTGTCCGGCTGCAGTACTAGTGATATTATATATATATATATTAATTTCATCTCATTATCATCCAGTCTATATTAGCAGCAGACACAGTACAGTAGTCCACGGCTGTAGCTACCTCTGTGTCGGCAGTCGCTGGTCCATCCATAATTGTATACCACCTACCCGTGGTTTTTTTTTTTCTTTCTTCTTGATACATACTACTATAGTAGCTTACTGTAGCAGTCTGCGGTGCTGCTGAGCTGACAGTGTCCAGCAGGTCCGTCATCAGTCATTACATAATAAATATATATTACCTGTCCGGCTGCAGTACTAGTGATATTATATATATATATATTAATTTCATCTCATTATCATCCAGTCTATATTAGCAGCAGACACAGTACGGTAGTCCACGGCTGTAGCTACCTCTGTGTCGGCAGTCGCTGGTCCATCCATAATTGTATACCACCTACCCGTGTTTTTTTTTTTTCTTTCTTCTTGATACATACTACTATAGTAGCTTACTGTAGCAGGCTGCGGTGCTGCTGAGTTGACAGTGTCCAGCAGGTCCATCATCAGTCATTACATAATAAATATATATACCTGTCCGGCTGCAGTACTAGTGATATTATATATATATATATATTAATTTTATCTCATTATCATCCAGTCTATATTAGCAGCAGACACAGTACGGTAGTCCACGGCTGTAGCTACCTCTGTGTCGGCAGTCGCTCGTCCATCCATAAGTATACTAGTATCCATCCATCTCCATTGTTTACCCGAGGTGCCTTTTAGTTGTGCCTATTAAAATATGGAGAACAAAAAAGTTGAGGTTCCAAAATTAGGGAAAGATCAAGATCCACTTCCACCTCGTGCTGAAGCTGCTGCCACTAGTCATGGCTGAGACGATGAAATGCCAGCAACGTCGTCTGCCAAGGCCGATGCCCAATGTCATAGTACAGAGCATGTAAAATCCAAAACACCAAATATCAGTAAAAAAAATACTCCAAAATCTAAAATAAAATTGTCGGAGGAGAAGCGTAAACTTGCCAATATGCCATTTACCACACGGAGTGGCAAGGAACGGCTGAGGCCCTGGCCTATGTTCATGGCTAGTGGTTCAGCTTCACATGAGGATGGAAGCACTCAGCCTCTCGCTAGAAAAATGAAAAGACTCAAGCTGGCAAAAGCACCGCAAAGAACTGTGCGTTCTTCGAAATCACAAATCCACAAGGAGAGTCCAATTGTGTCGGTTGCGATGCCTGACCTTCCCAACACTGGACGTGAAGAGCATGCGCCTTCCACCATTTGCATGCCCCCTGCAAGTGCTGGAAGGAGCACCCGCAGTCCAGTTCCTGATAGTCAGATTGAAGATGTCAGTGTTGAAGTACACCAGGATGAGGAGGATATGGGTGTTGCTGGCGCTGGGGAGGAAATTGACAAGGAGGATTCTGATGGTGAGGTGGTTTGTTTAAGTCAGGCACCCGGGGAGACACCTGTTGTCCGTGGGAGGAATAGGGCCGTTGACATGCTTGGTGAAAATACCAAAAAAATCAGCTCTTCGGTGTGGAAGTATTTCACCAGAAATGCGGACAACATTTGTCAAGCCGTGTGTTGCCTTTGTCAAGCTGTAATAAGTAGGGGTAAGGACGTTAACCACCTCGGAACATCCTCCCTTATACGTCACCTGCAGCGCATTCATAATAAGTCAGTGGCAAGTTCAAAAACTTTGGGCGACAGCGGAAGCAGTCCACTGACCAGTAAATCCCTTCCTCTTGTAACCAAGCTCACGCAAACCACCCCACCAACTCCCTCAGTGTCAATTTCCTCCTACCCCAGGAATGCCAATAGTCCTGCAGGCCATGTCACTGGCAATTCTGACGAGTCCTCTCCTGCCTGGTATTCCTCCGATGCATCCTTGGGTGTAACGCCTACTGCTGCTGGCGCTGCTGTTGTTGCTGCTGGGAGTCGATGGTCATCCCAGAGGGGAAGTCGTAAGCCCACTTTTACTACTTCCACCAAGCAATTGACTGTCCAACAGTCCTTTGCGAGGAAGATGAAATATCACAGCAGTCATCCTGCTGCAAAGCGGATAACTGAGGCCTTGGCATCCTGGGTGGTGAGAATACCCAATGTCCACTTAACCACGGACATGTGGACAAGTGGAGCAGGGCAGGGTCAGGACTATATGACTGTGACAGCCCACTGGGTAGATGTATGGACTCCCGCCGCAAGAACAGCAGCGGCGGCACCAGTAGCAGCATCTCGCAAACGCCAACTCTTTCCTAGGCAGGCTACGCTTTGTATCACCGGTTTCCAGAATACGCACACAGCTGAAAACCTCTTACGGCAACTGAGGAAGATCATCGCGGAATGGCTTACCCCAATTGGACTCTCCTGTGGATTTGTGGCATCGGACAACGCCAGCAATATTGTGTGTGCATTAAATATGGGCAAATTCCAGCACGTCCCATGTTTTGCACATACCTTGAATTTGGTGGTGCAGAATTTTTTAAAAAACGACAGGGGCGTGCAAGAGATGCTGTCGGTGGCCAGAAGAATTGCGGGACACTTTCGGCATACAGGCACCACGTACAGAAGACTGGAGCACCACCAAAAACGCCTGAACCTGCCCTGCCATCATCTGAAGCAAGAAGTGGTAACGAGGTGGAATTCAACCCTATATATGCTTCAGAGGTTGGAGGAGCAGCAAAAGGCCATTCAAGCCTATACAATTGAGCACGATATAGGAGGTGGAATGTACCTGTCTCAAGCGCAGTGGAGAATGATTTCAACGTTGTGCAAGGTTCTGCAACCTTTTGAAATTGCCACACGTGAAGTCAGTTCAGACACTGCCAGCCTGAGTCAGGTCATTCCCCTCATCAGGCTTTTGCAGAAGAAGCTGGAGGCATTGAAGGAGGAGCTAAAAGGGAGCGATTCCGCTAGGCATGTGGGACTTGTGGATGGAGCCCTTAATTCGCTTAACAAGGATTCACGGGTGGTCAATCTGTTGAAATCAGAGCACTACATTTTGGCCACCGTGCTCGATCCTAGATTTAAAACCTACCTTGGATCTCTCTTTCCGGCAGACACAAGTCTGCTGGGGTTCAAAGACCTGCTGGTGACAAAATTGTCAAGTCAAGCGGAACGCGACCTGTCAACATCTCCTCCTTCACATTCTTCCGCAACTGGGGGTGCGAGGAAAAGGCTCAGAATTCCGAGCCCACCCGCTGGCGGTGATGCAGGGCAGTCTGGAGCGACTGCTGATGCTGACATCTGGTCCGGACTGAAGGACCTGACATTGATTACGGACATGTCGTCTACTGTCACTGCATATGATTCTCTCACCATTGAAAGAATGGTGGAGGATTATATGAGTGACCGCATCCAAGTAGGCACGTCAGACAGTCCGTACTTATACTGGCAGGAAAAAGAGGCAATTTGGAGGCCCTTGCACAAACTGGCTTTATTCTACCTAAGTTGCCCTCCCACAAGTGTGTACTCCGAAAGAGTGTTTAGTGCCGCCGCTCACCTTGTCAGCAATCGGCGTACGAGGTTACTTCCAGAAAATGTGGAGAAGATGATGTTCATTAAAATGAATTATAATCAATTCCTCCGCGGAGACATTGACCAGCAGCAATTGCCTCCACAAAGTACACAGGGAGCTGAGATGGTGGATTCCAGTGGGGACGAATTGATAATCTGTGAGGAGCGGGATGTACACGGTGATATATCGGAGGATGATGATGAGGTGGACATCTTGCCTCTGTAGAGCCAGTGTGTGCAAGGAGAGATTAATTGCTTCTTTTTCGGTGGGGGTCCAAACCAACCCGTCATTTCAGTCACAGTCGTGTGGCAGACCCTGTCACTGAAATGATGGGTTGGTTAAAGTGTGCATGTCCTGTTTATACAACATAAGGGTGGGTGGGAGGGCCCAAGGACAATTCCATCTTGCACCTCTTTTTTCTTTCATTTTTATTTGCGTCATGTGCTGTTTGGGGAGTGTTTTTTGGAAGGGCCATCCTGCGTGACACTGCAGTGCCACTCCTAGATGGGCCAGGTGTTTGTGTCGGCCACTAGGGTCGCTTATCTTACTCACACAGCTACCTCATTGCGCCTCTTTTTTTCTTTGCGTCATGTGCTGTTTGGGGAGTGTTTTTTGGAAGGGCCATCCTGCGTGACACTGCAGTGCCACTCCTAGATGGGCCAGGTGTTTGTGTCGGCCACTAGGGTCGCTTATCTTACTCACACAGCTACCTCATTGCGCCTCTTTTTTTCTTTGCGTCATGTGCTGTTTGGGGAGTGTTTTTTGGAAGGGCCATCCTGCGTGACACTGCAGTGCCACTCCTAGATGGGCCAGGTGTTTGTGTCGGCCACTAGGGTCGCTTAGCTTAGTCATCCAGCGACCTCGGTGCAAATTTTAGGACTAAAAATAATATTGTGAGGTGTGAGGTATTCAGAATAGACTGAAAATGAGTGGAAATTATGGTTTTTGAGGTTAATAATACTTTGGGATCAAAATGACCCCCAAATTCTATGATTTAAGCTGTTTTTTAGTGTTTTTTGAAAAAAACACCCGAATCCGACAAAAAAAATTCGGTGAGGTTTTGCCAAAACGCGGTCGAACCCAAAACACGGCCGCGGAACCGAACCCAAAACCTAGACACAAAACCCGAAAAATTTCAAGTGCACATCTCTAGTATATTTACTAATGTTCAGTTTTGGGCTATTGTGATTTTGCATTTGGAGATTTACTAAAGGCAAAACTGAAAGTAAAATCGAATATAAAACCAAATCTCAGTCAAATTCGAATATCAGCAAAACATCGGTAATTTTACGTACTGTAGACGAATATAGCATCCCCCGATTCAGAGGCGGAACTACTGCAAGGGCAACCAATGCGTTGCACTGGGGCCCACCACTGTCCAGGGGCCCAAAGCATGTAATGAGTCAAACTGACTCAGTACATGACGCTGTGTGCCGCGGGCAACCGCTGCCCGTAGCCGCCTGGAGAGGAGCGCAGCGGCACGGGGGAAAGGAGGAGGAGGGAGGTGGAGGAGGGAGCAGCAGCAGCGCTGAGTTATTGGTTGATGCGCTGCTGCTGCTGTCCCTCTGCTTCACTGTAGGATGTCTTCCGCCGCTGGGAAGCGCATCCCAGTATTCACAGCAGCCCAGAACAGACTATGGTGAAGGACTGGGACAGCAGCAGCAGCGCCTCCACCAATAACACAGCGCTGCTGCGGCTCCCTCCTCCACCTCCCTCCTGCCCGGAATCTCTGCCAGAAGCTGCACCGAGGAGCCGGAGCCTGAGCCAGTGGAGAGAGTTAGTTTCTTTCTTTCTTTCTTTCTTTCTTTCTTTCTTTCTTTCTTTCTTTCTTTCTTTCTTTCTTTCTTTCTTTCTTTCTCGTGCGGTGAGGTCAGGGTCTGGGGAGGCACTGCAGCTAAACACCCCACCCCCCCCCGGAAAGAAAAAAAAGTGCAGTCCCCCCACACCACTAAAACCAGCACCAGGCAGAACCAGCCATAGCAGGGGAGACACTCAGTGTGGGGTCCCCCTGCCATGCCATTAAACACCCCCCCAAACCAGTCAGCCCAGGGCTGGAATTCCTCGGAAAGTGGGGCCCCCAAAAAACTAAAATGGGGTCCCCCCTCCCGAGCAATAACCAGCACTGGGCTGATAGCCCAGTAATATGCCCCGCACCCCTGGTGGCGGTGGGTGCGGGGTTCATTGTATGCGAATACTGTTCTTTACAGGTGGCCTACAGGTCCCAGCAAGCCTGCCCCAGCATGTTGGCACTTGGAGAACCACAAGTGCCAGCATGCCCGAACATAAAGGGCCCGCTGGCACCTGTAGTCCACCTGCAAAGAAAATATAAAAAAAAACACACTACACTACTTTAAAAAAACCTTTATTAAACAGGGTCTTCACCTGGGGGCGGCGGCCTTTAAGCTCTTTTGCGCGGCCGCTGCCTTCCCAGGGCTTCTGGCGTCTTCACCTGGGGGGCGCCACTCCCCAGGGCTTCTGGCGTCTTCCTCAGGCGTCTTCACCTGGTGGGTGGCGGCTGCTAAGCTCTTTTGCATAGCCGCCGCCCATCCAGGACTTCCACGGCGTCTTCGGTCTTCAGGAGCTCTTCTCAGCTCCTCCTCCGCCGTCGGACTGACAGCCGCTGCCTCGCGCTGACTTATATAAGTCAGCGGAGGTTTTCATAGGTTGAAAGCACGTCCCTGTAGGAAAGCGGCACCTCTAATGGTGCCACTTTCCCATGTTATTTCAATGGGCTTTTCCTGCCCATTGCTAGGCCCCACCCACACCCACCCCCCGCTCCCATATCTTTTCCCAAGCACTACGGGAGGCACCATGATCGGTGCCTCCCAAACTACTTATACACACGTTAATGATAAGTAAAATAATAAAGAAGATACTTATGTGTCATAAGAATCTTCTTTGTATTATTTTACTCATTAATCACAGGAGACGCTGCCCCTGACTGCACGTCCCTGGCGCTGCCTGCCGTAATGTGTAAAAAGGGCACGCTGTCTGCCGTAATGTGTAAAAAGGGGACGCTGTCTGCTGTTATGTGTAAAAAGGGCACGCTGTCTGATGTTATGTGTAAAAAGGGCACGCTGTCTTCTGTTATGTGTAAAAAGGGCATGCTGTCTGCCGTTATGTGTAAAAAGGGCACGCTGTCTTCTGTTATGTGTAAAAAGGGCATGCTGTCTGCCGTTATGTGTAAAAAGGGCACGTTGTCTGCTGTTATGTGTAAAAAGGGCACGCTGTCTGCCGTTATGTGTAAAAATGGCATGCTGTCTGCTGTTATGTGTAAAAAGGGCACGCTGTTTGCCGTTATGTGTAAAAAGGGCACGCTGTCTGCCTTTATGTGTAAAAAGGGCACGCTGTCTGCTGTTATGTGTAAAAAGGGCACGCTGTCTGCCGTTATGTGTAAAAAGGGCACGCTGTCTGCCGTTATGTGTAAAAAGGGCACGCTGTCTACTGTTATGTGTAAAAAGGGGACGCTGTCTGCCGTAATGTGTAAAAAAGGGCACGCTGTCTGCCTTTATGTGTAAATAGGGAGAATCTGCCTGCCGTAATGTGTAAAAAGGGCATGCTGTCTGCTGTTATGTGTAAAAAGGGCACGCTGTCTGCTGTTATTTTTAAAAAGGGGACGCTGTCTGCCGTAATGTGTAAAAAAGGGGACGCTGTCTGACGTTATGTGTAAATAGGGAGAATCTGCCCGCCGTAATGTGTAAAAAGGGCATGCTGTCTGCCGCTATGTGTAAAAAGGGACGCTGTCTGCTGTAATGTGTAAAAAGGGGAATCTGTTCACCGTAAGGTGTAAAAGGGTCTATACCTTGTGTAGTGGTACTACTGTGCGGCGTAATTTGAATAGTGCACCGTTTTATGAATTGGTATTATTTTGTGGCCACACCCCTTCCCCACGAAGCCACGCCCCTATGTATTTTTGTGTGCGCCTACGGCGCGCACTACCCGTTTTGCATGCAGGGGTGGGACTCTGATGCCGTTTCTTGCACACGGTGCTAAAATGTCTAGTTACGGCACTGTTGCTAGGTATCTATTTCTCCGGCCCTGAGCAGGTCCCCCTCACCAGATCCTCTCCAGGGGTGATGGGGTGGACTTGGATGGGATGGGGGGGCAGGGGGGCAAAGCATTTTGTCGCACCTGGGCCCACCGCTCGCTAGTTCCGCCACTGCCCTGATTTACTAACATTTGAATTGAAAATTGAACTACAAATCCCCAAAATAATAGACTGATAAGAGACAGGGGATTTTATCTTCTAGACCCCATTCTGTTCTCTAACCCCGTTACTATAAACGCAGCGATGACGGATGTTATGCCCATGTTTCTGCAATTTAGCGCACTTGCGATGCCACTTGCAGCGCTCACCTTTACACAGAGTGATTGACAGTCAGGCACCATTGGTGAGCATTGATGAGGGATTGGTGGCACGAAGGCAGACGTGTCATTTTTGGGGCGTGACGCTGGATGTGCCAGCAAATCCGTACTCAAGCAGGGTGTCTCTGCCATCTCTGTCCGGGCTGCGTTGCCGTTGATTTAATCGCGCTGCCAATAAAAGAAGGATCTGCATGTGCGCTGGGAATTTGCACGCAGTTGCTGGACTTTGCGATGGCTCCGCTCCGCTGGGCGTCTCTGTACTATTCAGGGCTGCTGGGTTTTATTAAAGAATTGCGCACAATCGCAGCTGCAGTCACCATAGCGTCCATCAATGAATCAGGCCAGATACTAATAACACTGTAAGGACGGGATGTACTAAAGGGAAAATGCGGTAAAACCCACAGGAGCTTTACTGCATTTTTAAATTTACTAAGACCCTACCGCCGTTTTTTCGCCGTCCAGGGTATCGCCATGTTAGGATGGCAATACCCTATAGAAGCCTATGGGCTTCTTATCGCAGACCGCCGCAACCCGCCGCAGACGCCCCCCTCCCCGTCCCCCCCGGCATACCTTCCTCCAGGCTGCCTTGGACCCGCGAGGTAATCTTCTACTCCTCCTAACAACACAGCCGGAGGTCCTTCCGGCTGCAAGGGGGAGGAGGAGGCGCCGGGGGCAGCCTGCTGCTGCTTCCCGGTGTGGGGGCAGTGTGGAGACCCCTGTGAGGTGACGGAGACCCCCCGCAGACCACCTCACAGGTATTGCGGGGGGCCTCCGTCACCGCATTGCGATATTGATCGCATATGATAGTATGTATGCGATCAACATCGCTGCGATAAGTGGCGAGGGGCGGCGATGTATCTTAATACATCCCGCCCTAAATGCTCCGTGTGACCGGTTCATCATACAGGATTTTAGATGTTTTTATCACGTTTTAAAGACATCAAGAAACACCTAAGGATCTGCGCACATCTGTAATAAATAGGGACCCAACCATGTGGGTCACTGCGGCTGCAGGAATTACGGGCCTCATTCACGCGGTGCACAGCACTCCAGCGTCTTTGCATTACCCGCGGTGACAGGCTGCAGCTTAGGGGGAAGTGTGTGCGACGTGGCAGAACCCATTCAGCACATGCAGAGAACAGGTCCTGCGCACAGGCAGGTGCCTCACCATCCGAGGTGTACGCAAGCCGTAGTGATAGGAACCACAGCAGCTTCTAGCATGTGATATACAGTATTCGGAGCAATAGCAATAAATGAGGACTTTTTTTATTTGTTATTTGATTTTGTATTTGATTTTATAGGTGTTTCTGAAAATTATATCCTAAACCAGGGATGGGGAACCTTCGGCCCTCCAGCTGTTGTTTAACTACACATCCCAGCATGCCCTGCAATAGTATTAGCATGGCGAAATAGCAAAACTGTAGCAAGGCATGCTGATATGTGTAGTTCAACAACAGCTGGAGGGCCGAAGGTTCCCCATCCCTGTCCTAAACCGAAGAGAAAATCACTAGTCATAATCACATCGTAGTAAATGTGGGATTGATGAGTGAAAAAGAATGTCGATTCGATTCAAATTTAAAATTGAATACAAAATTTTAATTTTATAAATATGTTCCTTTCTCATTCACTCTTTGGGGGCAATTCAATTGTTTTGGTAGTCTAAAAATCCTGTTGTTTGGGTGCCCCCACACATCGCGCCCAAACAGACAGGGTTTAGTCGCGTAAAACAGCTAAACCCGTCTAAACTCCTGTTTTGGGCATCCAAATGCCCATTTGGATGCCGAAAACGCTGGGTTTGGACACATTTTTACTCACACCTCAGGAGGCTGCGAGGAAAAATGTGCTCTCCGCGGCTGCCCGGCGCCCGAATAATAGAACAATTGAATTACTGCCACTGGGCGCTCTCCAGTGGCGGCCACGGTAAAAACAACTGAATTCAGCTATTTGTGCTGTAATGTTAGTAACGTGTTACTTACAATCACTACCACACATTTATCTTCTAGTATAATATTTCCTTGTGTTACAGCTATGAGGAAGAGGAGGAAATAAGCTCCGACAAATGAACGTTATGCAGAAATCTTTATTATGTATCAGAAGATAGAAGCCGTCCCATTCGGTGGATTACTGCTGCGGGACCTCCACTACGATGCAGCCACCTACATCTCTATCCAGCGGGGATCAGAACCACCGTTATAGAATCAGCGTGTCACGAAACTGACACCAATACCCAAACCAACCAGCAGGGGCACCGTCGCTGCTTCACTGGACTTTGCTGTATTTGGATCTGAAAGATACAATTTATATTAATATATACAGTATATATATATATATATATATATATTGTACAAAAAGTTCGTGCGCAACTATGTTCTCCAATCCGTGGAACCACAAGTCCCAGCTTCCAGAATGTAATTTCCAAGACCAACCAGGTGTATCCTATGGTGTCTATAGGTCTCCGTTGCACAATAGATCCTTGAGATCGGCGTCTCCTCTAAGCCAGTATCCACTACCAGCAAACAAAGATTTCTACAATATGAATGAAAAAGGGCGCCTCATAGTGCATGAACCAGTTTTTATAAAAGGGATTTATTTTCACTTCTTTATACACATTCGGTTTAAAAGTGACGTACCAGATGCGGCGGTCTCAACCACCGTAAGTATACACGTTTAATGATAAATGAGTGGATATACCACCAGCAGCAACAATCAGCAGGCTCACCACCGACGTCTGCTCCTTCACGCCAGGCCACACCCCTACGCGTTTCGTCACGATGGACTTCGTCAGAGGGTTAATTGTTGCTGCTGGTGGTATATCCACTCATTTATCATTAAACGTGTATACTTACGGTGGTTGAGACCGCCGCATCTGGTACGTCACTTTTAAACCGGATGTGTATAAAGAAGATAAAATAAATCCCTTTTATAAAAACTGGTTCATGCACTATGAGGCGCCCTTTTTCATTCATATTGTAGAAATATATATATATATATATAGAAAAAAAATCTGAGGGCGCTAAGAGTGTAGTACTGTTTAGATAATTGCTTACACTAAAAACAATTCTTGATTGTAAGAATCATAAGAAATGTATTCATGAAAATACTTAATAAAAACATATACATATAACATATAGGGTCACGTTATAGGGGCAAGGGCAGTGTTACAGGAATAGGGTCAGCTTTATAGGGGCAGGGGCAGTGTTACAGGAATAGGGTCAGCTTTATAGGGGCAGGGGCAGTGTTACAGGGATAGGGTCAGCGTTATAGGGGCAGGGGCAGTGTTACGGGAATAGGGTCAGCGTTATAGTAAGCGTTATAGGGGCAGGGTCAGTGTTACAGGGATAGGGTCACTTTATAGGGGCAGGGTGACTGTTACGGGAATAGGGTCAGCGTTATAGTAAGCGTTATAGGGGCAGGGTCAGTGTTACAGGGATAGGGTCAGCGTTATGGGGGCAGGGGCAGTGTAAAAGGGATAGAGTTATAGGGACAGGACCAGTGTTACAGGAATAGGGTCAGAGTTACAGGAATAGGGTCAGTATTATAGTAAGCGTTATAGGGTCAGTGTTGTGTTATAGGGACAGGGTCAGTGTTGTGTTACAGGGACAGGGGCAGTGTTACAGGGATAGGGTCAGCGTTATAGTAAGCGTTATAGGGGCAGGGTCAGTGTTACAATGATAGGGTTAGCGTTATGGGGGCAGGGGCAGTGTAAAAGGGATAGGGTTATAGGGACAGGACCAGTGTTACAGGAATAGGGTCAGAGTTACAGGAATAGGGTCAGTATTATAGTAAACGTTATAGGGTCAGTGTTGTGTTATAGGGACAGGGTCAGTGTTGTGTTATAGGGACAGGGTCAGTGTTGTGTTACAGGGACAGGGTCAGTGTTGTGTTACAGGGACAGGGTCAGTGTTGTGTTACAGGGACAGGGTCAGTGTTGTGTTACAGGGACAGGGTCAGTGTTGTGTTACAGGGACAGGGTCAGTGTTGTGTTATAGGGACAGGGTCAGTGTTGTGTTACAGGGACAGGGTCAGTGTTGTGTTATAGGGACAGGGTCAGTGTTGTGTTATAGGGACAGGGTCAGTGTTGTGTTACAGGGACAGGGTCAGTGTTGTGTTACAGGGACAGGGTCAGTGTTGTGTTATAGGGACAGGGTCAGTGTTGTGTTATAGGGACAGGGTCAGTGTTGTGTTATAGGGACAGGGTCAGTGTTGTGTTACAGGGACAGGGTCAGTGTTGTGTTATAGGGACAGGGTCAGTGTTGTGTTATAGGGACAGGGTCAGTGTTGTGTTACAGGGACAAGGTCAGTGTTGTGTTATAGGGACAGGGTCAGTGTTGTGTTATAGGGACAAGATCAGTGTTGTGTTATAGGGACAGGGTCAGTGTTGTGTTACAGGGACAGGGTCAGTGTTGTGTTATAGGGACAGGGTCAGTGTTGTGTTACAGGGACAGGGTCAGTGTTGTGTTATAGGGACAGGGTCAGTGTTACAGTATACTCTGGTAGTATGCTACACACACACATATACTCTGTGGTATGCTGCTCTTTGTATTATAGTTTTTTGAGAAACAGAGAAATTGACGGCAGATAAGAACCAAATGGTCCATCCACTGTGCCCTTTAGGGTTAGAGTATTGGGGTTAGTTTAGTTGTTTGGGTTAGGGTATAAGGGTTAGTTTAGGGGATGGGGTGTAGGGTATTAGGTTTAGTTTGGTTTTAGAAGTTTGGGTATTAGGGATAGGATATTAGGGTTGGTTTAGCGTTTGGGGTTTAGATATTAATGTTGGGGGTAATGGTAAGGGAGAGGTTAGGAATGATAGTAAGGTTAGGGGTTATGGTAAGGGAGAGGTTAGGAATGACAGTTGGGTTAGGGGTTATGGTAAGGGAGAGGTTTGGAATGACAGTAAGGTTAGGGGTTATGGTAAGGGAGAGGTTAGGAATGACAGTAAGGTTAGGGGTTAGGGTAAGGGAGAGGTTTGGATTGACAGTAAGGTTAGGGGTTACGGTAAGGGAGAGGTTAGGAATGACAGTTGGGTTAGGGGTTATGGTAAGGGAGAGATTTGGAATGACAGTTGGGTTAGGGGTTATTGTAAGGGAGAGGTTTGGAATGACAGTTGGGTTAGGGTTTATGGTAAGGGAGAGGTTTGGAATGACAGTAAGGTTAGGGGTTATGGTAAGGGAGAGGTTTGGAATGAAAGTAAAGTTAGGGGTTATGGTAAGGGAGAGGTTTGGAATGACAGTAAGGTTAGGGGTTATGGTAAGGGAGAGGTTTGGAATGACAGTTAGGATAGGGGTTATGGTAAGGGAGAGGTTTGGAATGACAGTAGGGTTAGGGGTTATGGTAAAGGAGAGGTTTGGAATGACAGTTTGGTTAGGGGTTATGGTAAGGGAGAGGTTTGGAATGACAGTAAGGTTAGGGGTTATGGTAAGGGAGAGGTTTGGAATGACAGTTGGGTTAGGGGTCATGGTAAGGGAGAGGTTTGGATTGACAGTAAGGTTAGAGGTTATGGCAAAGGAGAGGTTTGGAATGACAGTTGGGTTAGGGGTCATGGTGAGGGAGAGGTTTGGAATGACAGTAAAGTTAGGGGTTATGGTAAGGGAGAGGTTTGGAATGACAGTAAGGTTAGAGGTTATGGTAAGGGAGAGGTTTGGAATGACAGTTGGGTTAGGGGTAATGGTAAGGGAGAGGTTTGGAATGACAGTAAAGTTAGGGGTTATGGTAAGGGAGAGGTTTGGAATGACAGTAAGGTTAGGAGTCATGATAAGGGAGAGGTTTGGAATGACAGTTGGGTTAGGGGTTATGGTAAGGGAGAGGTTTGGAATGACAGTTGGGTTAGGGGTTATGGTAAGGGAGAGGTTTGGAATGACAGTAAGGTTAGGGGTTATGGTAAGGGAGAGGTTTGGAATGACAGTAAAGTTAGGGGTTATGGTAAGGGAGAGGTTTGGAATGACAGTAAGGTTAGGGGTTATGGTAAGGGAGAGGTTTGGAATGACAGTTAGGTTAGGGGTTATGGTAAGGGAGAGGTTTGGAATGACAGTTGGGTTAGGGGTTATGGTAAAGGAGAGGTTTGGAATGACAGTTTGGTTAGGGGTTATGGTAAGGGAGAGGTTTGGAATGACAGTAAGGTTAGGGGTTATGGTAAGGGAGAGGATTGGAATGACAGTTGGGTTAGGGGTTACGGTAAGGGAGAGGTTTGGAATGATAGTTGGGTTAGGGGTTATGGTAAGGGAGAGGTTTGGAATGACAGTAAGGTTAGGGGTTATGGTAAGGGAGAGGTTTGGAATGACAGTTGGGTTAGGGGTTATGGTAAGGGAGAGGTTTGGAATGACAGTAAGGTTAGGGGTTATGGTAAGGGAGAGGTTAGGAATGACAGTAAGGTTAGGGGTTAGGGTAAGGGAGAGGTTTGGATTGACAGTAAGGTTAGGGGTTACGGTAAGGGAGAGGTTAGGAATGACAGTTGGGTTAGGGGTTATGGTAAGGGAGAGATTTGGAATGACAGTTGGGTTAGGGGTTATGGTAAGGGAGAGGTTTGGAATGACAGTTGGGTTAGGGGTTATGGTAAGGGAGAGGTTTGGAATGACAGTAAGGTTAGGGGTTATGGTAAGGGAGAGGTTTGGAATGACAGTAAAGTTAGGGGTTATGGTAAGGGAGAGGTTTGGAATGACAGTAAGGTTAGGGGTTATGGTAAGGGAGAGGTTTGGAATGACAGTTAGGTTAGGGGTTATGGTAAGGGAGAGGTTTGGAATGACAGTAGGGTTAGGGGTTATGGTAAAGGAGAGGTTTGGAATGACAGTTTGGTTAGGGGTTATGGTAAGGGAGAGGTTTGGAATGACAGTAAGGTTAGGGGTTACGGTAAGGGAGAGGTTTGGAATGACAGTTGGGTTAGGGGTTACGGTAAGGGAGAGGTTTGGAATGATAGTTGGGTTAGGGGTTATGGTAAGGGAGAGGTTTGGAATGACAGTAAGGTTAGGGGTTATGGTAAGGGAGAGGTTTGGAATGACAGTTGGGTTAGGGGTCATGGTAAGGGAGAGGTTTGGAATGACAGTAAAGTTAGGGGTTATGGTAAGGGAGAGGTTTGGAATGACAGTAAGGTTAGGGGTCATGATAAGGGAGAGGTTTGGAATGACAGTTGGGTTAGGGGTCATGGTAAGGGAGAGGTTAGGATTGACAGTAAGGTTAGAGGTTATGGTAAAGGAGAAGTTTGGAATGACAGTTGGGTTAGGGGTCATGGTGAGGGAGAGGTTTGGAATGACAGTAAAGTTAGGGGTTATGGTAAGGGAGAGGTTTGGAATGACAGTAAGGTTAGAGGTTATGGTAAGGGAGAGGTTTGGAATGACAGTTGGGTTAGGGGTCATGGTAAGGGAGAGGTTTGGAATGACAGTAAAGTTAGGGGTTATGGTAAGGGAGAGGTTTGGAATGACAGTAAGGTTAGGAGTCATGATAAGGGAGAGGTTTGGAATGACAGTTGGGTTAGGGGTTATGGTAAGGGAGAGGTTTGGAATGACAGTTGGGTTAGGGGTTATGGTAAGGGAGAGGTTTGGAATGACAGTAAGGTTAGGGGTTATGGTAAGGGAGAGGTTTGGAATGACAGTAAAGTTAGGGGTTATGGTAAGGGAGAGGTTTGGAATGACAGTAAGGTTAGGGGTTATGGTAAGGGAGAGGTTTGGAATGACAGTTAGGTTAGGGGTTATGGTAAGGGAGAGGTTTGGAATGACAGTTGGGTTAGGGGTTATGGTAAAGGAGAGGTTTGGAATGACAGTTTGGTTAGGGGTTATGGTAAGGGAGAGGTTTGGAATGACAGTAAGGTTAGGGGTTATGGTAAGGGAGAGGTTTGGAATGACAGTTGGGTTAGGGGTTACGGTAAGGGAGAGGTTTGGAATGATAGTTGGGTTAGGGGTTATGGTAAGGGAGAGGTTTGGAATGACAGTAAGGTTAGGGGTTATGGTAAGGGAGAGGTTTGGAATGACAGTTAGGTTAGGGGTTATGGTAAGGGAGAGGTTTGGAATGACAGTTGGGTTAGGGGTTATGGTAAAGGAGAGGTTTGGAATGACAGTTTGGTTAGGGGTTATGGTAAGGGAGAGGTTTGGAATGACAGTAAGGTTAGGGGTTATGGTAAGGGAGAGGATTGGAATGACAGTTGGGTTAGGGGTTACGGTAAGGGAGAGGTTTGGAATGATAGTTGGGTTAGGGGTTATGGTAAGGGAGAGGTTTGGAATGACAGTAAGGTTAGGGGTTATGGTAAGGGAGAGGTTTGGAATGACAGTTGGGTTAGGGGTTATGGTAAGGGAGAGGTTTGGAATGACAGTAAGGTTAGGGGTTATGGTAAGGGAGAGGTTAGGAATGACAGTAAGGTTAGGGGTTAGGGTAAGGGAGAGGTTTGGATTGACAGTAAGGTTAGGGGTTACGGTAAGGGAGAGGTTAGGAATGACAGTTGGGTTAGGGGTTATGGTAAGGGAGAGATTTGGAATGACAGTTGGGTTAGGGGTTATGGTAAGGGAGAGGTTTGGAATGACAGTTGGGTTAGGGGTTATGGTAAGGGAGAGGTTTGGAATGACAGTAAGGTTAGGGGTTATGGTAAGGGAGAGGTTTGGAATGACAGTAAAGTTAGGGGTTATGGTAAGGGAGAGGTTTGGAATGACAGTAAGGTTAGGGGTTATGGTAAGGGAGAGGTTTGGAATGACAGTTAGGTTAGGGGTTATGGTAAGGGAGAGGTTTGGAATGACAGTAGGGTTAGGGGTTATGGTAAAGGAGAGGTTTGGAATGACAGTTTGGTTAGGGGTTATGGTAAGGGAGAGGTTTGGAATGACAGTAAGGTTAGGGGTTACGGTAAGGGAGAGGTTTGGAATGACAGTTGGGTTAGGGGTTACGGTAAGGGAGAGGTTTGGAATGATAGTTGGGTTAGGGGTTATGGTAAGGGAGAGGTTTGGAATGACAGTAAGGTTAGGGGTTATGGTAAGGGAGAGGTTTGGAATGACAGTTGGGTTAGGGGTCATGGTAAGGGAGAGGTTTGGAATGACAGTAAAGTTAGGGGTTATGGTAAGGGAGAGGTTTGGAATGACAGTAAGGTTAGGGGTCATGATAAGGGAGAGGTTTGGAATGACAGTTGGGTTAGGGGTCATGGTAAGGGAGAGGTTAGGATTGACAGTAAGGTTAGAGGTTATGGTAAAGGAGAAGTTTAGAATGACAGTTGGGTTAGGGGTCATGGTGAGGGAGAGGTTTGGAATGACAGTAAAGTTAGGGGTAATGGTAAGGGAGAGGTTTGGAATGACAGTAAGGTTAGAGGTTATGGTAAGGGAGAGGTTTGGAATGACAGTTGGGTTAGGGGTCATGGTAAGGGAGAGGTTTGGAATGACAGTAAAGTTAGGGGTTATGGTAAGGGAGAGGTTTGGAATGACAGTAAGGTTAGGAGTCATGATAAGGGAGAGGTTTGGAATGACAGTTGGGTTAGGGGTTATGGTAAGGGAGAGGTTTGGAATGACAGTTGGGTTAGGGGTTATGGTAAGGGAGAGGTTTGGAATGACAGTAAGGTTAGGGGTTATGGTAAGGGAGAGGTTTGGAATGACAGTAAAGTTAGGGGTTATGGTAAGGGAGAGGTTTGGAATGACAGTAAGGTTAGGGGTTATGGTAAGGGAGAGGTTTGGAATGACAGTTAGGTTAGGGGTTATGGTAAGGGAGAGGTTTGGAATGACAGTTGGGTTAGGGGTTATGGTAAAGGAGAGGTTTGGAATGACAGTTTGGTTAGGGGTTATGGTAAGGGAGAGGTTTGGAATGACAGTAAGGTTAGGGGTTATGGTAAGGGAGAGGTTTGGAATGACAGTTGGGTTAGGGGTTACGGTAAGGGAGAGGTTTGGAATGATAGTTGGGTTAGGGGTTATGGTAAGGGAGAGGTTTGGAATGACAGTAAGGTTAGGGGTCATGATAAGGGAGAGGTTTGGAATGACAGTTGGGTTAGGGGTCATGGTAAGGGAGAGGTTTGGATTGACAGTAAGGTTAGAGGTTATGGTAAAGGAGAGGTTTGGAATGACAGTTGGGTTAGGGGTCATGGTGAGGGAGAGGTTTGGAATGACAGTAAAGTTAGGGGTTATGGTAAGGGAGAGGTTTGGAATGACAGTAAGGTTAGAGGTTATGGTAAGGGAGAGGTTTGGAATGACAGTTGGGTTAGGGGTCATGGTAAGGGAGAGGTTTGGAATGACAGTAAAGTTAGGGGTTATGGTAAGGGAGAGGTTTGGAATGACAGTAAGGTTAGGAGTCATGATAAGGGAGAGGTTTGGAATGACAGTTGGGTTAGGGGTTATGGTAAGGGAGAGGTTTGGAATGACAGTTGGTTTAGGGGTTATGGTAAGCGAGAGGTTTGGAATGACAGTAAGGTTAGGGATCATGATAAGGGAGAGATTTGGAATGATAGTAAGGTTAGGTGTCATGGTAAGGGAGAGGTTTGGAATGACAGTTGGGTTAGGGGTTATGGTAAGGGAGAGGTTTGGAATGACAGTAAGGTTAGGGGTTATGGTAAGGGAGATGTTTGGAATGACAGTTGGGTTAGGGGTTATGGTAAGGTAGAGGTTTGGAATGACAGTAAGGTTAGGGGTCATGGTAAGGGAGAGGTTTGGAATGACAGTAAGGTTAGGGGTCATGGTAAGGGAGAGGTTTGGAATGACAGTAAGGTTAGGGGTCTTGGTAAGGGAGAGGTTTGGAATGACAGTAAGGTTAGGGGTCATGGTAAGGGAGAGGTTTGGAATGACAGTAAGGTTAGGGGTCTTGGTAAGGGAGAGGTTTGGAATGACAGTTGGGTTAGGGGTTATGGTAAGGGAGAGGTTTGGAATGACAGTAAGGTTAGGGGTCATGGTAAGGGAGAGGTTTGGAATTACAGTTGGGTTAGGGTTGTTTGGCTTTTAGCACCAGGGATAGGGTGTTAGGGTAAATGTTTATGGTTATGTTAGGGTACTAGGGTGAGCGTTTGGAAAGTCATGCTCTATGTCATTGTTTAGGATTGTCATGTGTTAGCGGGATCGGTATGGTATCCCAGCATATGGGATGCCGGCTGTCACTATACCAGCAGCAGCATCCCGTCCGCCAGAATGCCGGCAGGGGGACGAGTGCATCGAGGCCCCTTGCGGGCTCGCACTCGCCACGCTTCAGGCATGGTGGCTTGCTTCGCTCACCACAGGTTCTATTGTCCCTCTATGGATGTTGTGGACACCCACAGAGGAAGAAACACCTACCTCACCAGTATTCTTGCGGCGGGATTGTAGCCCTGTCGGTATAAAGGAGTCGGTATTGTGATCACCAGGATCCCGACGGGTGGTATTTTTACTAGGGATGTGCACTTGAAATTTTTCGGGTTTTGTGTTTTGGTTTTGGGTTCGGTTCCGCGTCCGTGTTTTGGGTTCGAACGCGTTTTGGCAAAACCTCACCGAATTTTTTTTGTTGGATTCGGGTGTGTTTTGGATTCGGGTGTTTTTTTAAAAAAACCCTAAAAAACAGCTTAAATCATAGAATTTGGGGGTCATTTTGATCCCAAAGTATTATTAACCTCAATAACCATAATTTCCACTCATTTTCAGTCTATTCTGAACACCTCACACCTCACAATATTATTTTTAGTCCTAAAATTTGCACCGAGGTCGCTGGATGACTAAGCTCAGCGACCCAAGTGGCCGACACAAACACCTGGCCCATCTAGGAGTGGCACTGCAGTGTCACGCTGGATGGCCCTTCCAAAAAATACTCCCCAAACAGCACATGATGCAAAGAAAAAAAGAGGCGCATTGAGGTAGCTGTGTGACTAAGCTAAGCGACCCTAGTGGCCGACACAAACACCTGGCCCATCTAGGAGTGGCACTGCAGTGTCACGCAGGATGGCCCTTCCAAAAAAACACTCCCCAAACAGCACATGACGCAAAGAAAAAAAGAGGCGCAATGAGGTAGCTGTGTGACTAAGATAAGCGACCCTAGTGGCCGACACAAACACCTGGCCCATCTAGGAGTGGCACTGCAGTGTCACGCAGGCTGGCCCTTCAAAAAACTACTCCCCAAACAGCACATGACGCAAAGAAAAAAAGAGGCGCAATGAGGTAGCTGTGTGACTAAGATAAGCGACCCTAGTGGCCGACACAAACACCTGGCCCATCTAGGAGTGGCACTGCAGTGTCACGCAGGCTGGCCCTTCAAAAAAACACTCCCCAAACAGCACATGACGCAAAGAAGAAAAAAAGAAAAAAGAGGTGCAAGATGGAATTGTCCTTGGGCCCTCCCACCCACCCTTATGTTGTATAAACAGGACATGCACACTTTAACCAACCCATCATTTCAGTGACAGGGTCTGCCACACGACTGTGACTGAAATGACTGGTTGGTTTTGGACCCCCACCAAAAAAGAAGCAATCAATCTCCCCTTGCACAAACTGGCTCTACAGAGGCAAGATGTCCACCTCATCATCATCCTCCGATTCATCACCCCTTTCACTGTGTACATCCCCCTCCTCACAGATTATTAATTCGTCCCCACTGGAATCCACCATCTCAGATCCCCGTGTACTTTCTGGAGGCAATTGCTGCTGGTGAATGTCTCCAAGGAGTAATTGATTATAATTCATTTTAATGAACAACATCTTCTCCACATTTTTTGGAAGTAGCCTCGTACGCCGATTGCTGACAAGGTGAGCGGCGGCACTAAACACTCTTTCGGAGTACACACTGGAGGGAGGGCAACTTAGGTAGAATAAAGCCAGTTTGTGCAAGGGCCTCCAAATTGCCTCTTTTCCCTGCCAGTATACATACGGACTGTCTGACGTGCCTACTTGGATGCGGTCACTCATATAATCCTCCACCATTCTTTCAATGGTGACAGAATCATATGCAGTGACAGTAGACGACATGTCAGTAATCGTTGGCAGGTCCTTCAGTCCGGACCAGATGTCAGCATCAGACTGCCCTGCATCACCGCCAGCGGGTGGGCTCGGAATTCTGAGCCTTTTCCTCGCACCCCCAATTGCGGGAGAATGTGAAGGAGGAGATGTTGACAGGTCGCGTTCCGCTTGACTTGACAATTTTCTCACCAGCATTTCTTTGAACCCCTGCAGACTTGTGTCTGCCGGAAAGAGAGATCCAACGTAGGTTTTAAATCTAGGATCGAGCACGGTGGCCAAAATGTAGTGCTCTGATTTCAACAGATTGACCACCCGTGAATCCTTGTTAAGCGAATTAAGGGCTCCATCCACAAGTCCCATATGCCTAGCGGAATCGCTCTGTGTTAGCTCCTCCTTCAATGTCTCCAGCTTCTTCTGCAAAAGCCTGATGAGGGGAATGACCTGACTCAGGCTGGCAGTGTCTGAACTGACTTCACGTGTGGCAAGTTAAAAAGGTTGCAGAACCTTGCACAACTTTGAAATCATTCTCCACTGCGCTTGAGACAGGTGCATTCCACCTCCTTTGCCTATATCGTGGCCAGATGTATAGGCTTGAATGGCCTTTTGCTGCTCCTCCATCCTCTGAAGCATATAGAGGGTTGAATTCCACCTCGTTACCACCTCTTGCTTCAGATGATGGCAGGGCAGGTTCAGGTTTTTTTGGTGGTGCTCCTGTCTTCTGTACGCGGTGCCTGCACGCCGAAAGTGGCCCGCAATTCTTCTGGCCACCGACAGCATCTCTTGCACGCCCCTGTCGTTTTATCAATAATACTGCACCACCAAATTCAAGGTATGTGCAAAACATGGGACGTGCTGGAATTTGCCCAGATTTAATGCACACACAATATTGCTGGCGTTGTCCGATGTCACAAATCCACAGGAGAGTCCATTTGGGGTAAGCCATTCTGCGATGATCTTCCTCAGTTGCCGTAAGAGGTTTTCAGCTGTGTGCGTATTCTGGAAAGCGGTGATACAAAGCGTAGCCTGCCTAGGAACGAGCTAGCGTTTGAGAGATCCTGCTACTGGTGCCGCCGCTGCTGTTCTTGCGGCGGGAGGCAATACATCTACCCAGTGGGCTGTCACAGTCATGTAGTCTTGAGTCTGCCCTGCTCCACTTGTCCACATGTTCGTGGTTAAGTGGACATTGGGTACAACAGAATTTTTTAGGACACTGGTGAGTCTTTTTCTGACGTCCGTGTACATTCTCGGTATCGCCTGCCTAGAGAAGTGGAGCCTAGATGGTATTTGGTAACGGGGGCACACTACCTCAAGAAATTGTCTAGTTCCCTGTGAACTAACGGCGGATACCGGACGCACGTCTAACACCAACATAGTTGTCAAGGCCTCAGTTATCCGCTTTGCAGCAGGATGACTGCTGTGATATTTCATCTTCCTCGCAAAGGACTGTTGGACAGTCAATTGCTTACTGGAAGTAGTACAAGTGGTCTTCCGACTTCCCCTCTGGGATGACGATCGACTCCCAGCAGCAACAACAGCAGCGCCAGCAGCAGTAGGCATTACACTCAAGGATGCATCGGAGGAATCCCAGGCAGGAGAGGACTCGTCAGACTTGCCAGTGACATGGCCTGCAGGACTATTGGCTTTCCTGGGTAATGAGGAAATTGACACTGAGGGAGTTGGTGGGGTGGTTTGTGTGAGCTTGGTTACAAGAGGAAGGGATTTACTGGTCAGTGGACTGCTTCCGCTGTCGCCCAAAGTTTTTGAACTTGTCACTGACTTATGATGAATGCGCTGCAGGTGACGTATAAGGGAGGATGTTTTGAGGTGGTTAACGTCCTTACCCCTACTTATTACAGCTTGACAAAGGCAACACACGGCTTGACACCTGTTGTCCGCATTTATGTTGAAATACTTCCACACCGAAGAGCTGATTTTTTTGGTATTTTCACCAGGCATGTCAATGGCCATATTCCTCCCACGGACAATAGGTGTCTCCCCGGGTGCCTGACTTAAACAAACCACCTCACCATCAGAATCCTCCTGGTCAATTTCCTCCCCAGCGCCAGCAACACCCATATCCTCCTCATCCTGGTGTACTTCAACACTGACATCTTCAATCTGACTATCAGGAACTGGACTGCGGGTGCTCCTTCCAGCACTTGCAGGGGGCGTGCAAATGATGTAAGGCACATGCTCTTCACGTCCAGTGTTGGGAAGGTCAGGCATCGCAACCGACACAATTGGACTCTCCAGTTCTTTGCTGTGCTTTTGCCAGCTTGAGTCTTTTCATTTTTCTAGCGAGAGGCTGAGTGCTTCCATCCTCATGTGAAGCTGAACCACTAGCCATGAACATAGGCCAGGGCCTCAGCCGTTCCTTGCCACTCCGTGTGGTAAATGGCATATTGGCAAGTTTACGCTTCTCCTCCGACAATTTTATTTTAGATTTTTGAGTCCTTTTTTTACTGATATTTGGTGTTTTGGATTTTACATGCTCTGTACTATGACATTGGGCATCGGCCTTGGCAGACGACGTTGATGGCATTTCATCGTCTCGGCCGTGACTAGTGGCAGCAGCTTCAGCACGAGGTGGAAGTCGATCTTGATCTTTCCCTATTTTTGGAACCTCAACATTTTTGTTCTCCATATTTTAATAGGCACAACTAAAAGGCACCTCAGGTAAACAATGGAGATGGATGGACACTAGTATACTTATGGATGGACGAGCGACTGCCGACACAGAGGTAGCTACAGCCGTGGACTACCGTACTGCGTCTGCTGCTAATATAGACTGGATGATAATGATATCAAAAATATATATATATCACTACTGCAGCCGGACAGGTATATATTATATAATGACGGACCTGCTGGACACTGTCAGCAGCACTGCAGACTCCTAAAGTAAGCTACTAGTAGTATCAAGAAGATAGAAAAAAAAAAAACACCACAGGTAGGTGGTATACAGTTATGGATGGACGAGCGACTGCCGACACAGAGGTAGCTACAGCCGTGGACTACCGTACTGCGTCTGCTGCTAATATAAACTGGATGATAATGATATAAAAAATATATATATATATATCACTACTGCAGCCGGACAGGTATATATTATATAATTAATGACGGACCTGCTGGACACTGTCAGCAGCACTGCAGACTCCTAAAGTAAGCTACTAGTAGTATCAAGAAGATAGAAAAAAAAGCCCCCACAGGTAGGTGGTATACAATTATGGATGGACGAGCGACTGCCGACACAGAGGTAGCTACAGCCGTGGACTACCGTACTGCGTCTGCTGCTAATATAGACTGGATGATAACGATATAAAAAATATATATATATCACTACTGCAGCCGGACAGGTATATATTATAATGACGGACCTGCTGGACACTGTCAGCACTGCAGACTCCTAAAGTAAGCTTACTAGTATCAAGAAGATAGAAAAAAAAAAAAAAACACAGGTAGGTGGTATACAATTATGGATGGACGAGCGACTGCCGACACAGAGGTAGCTACAGCCGTGGACTACCGTACTGCGTCTGCTGCAAATATAGACTGGATGATAATGATATAAAAAATATATATATATATATATCACTACTGCAGCCGGACAGGTATATATTATATAATTAATGACGGACCTGCTGGACACTGTCAGCAGAATGCGTTTATAGAATAAAAACACTACACGACGAGTGTTTAACTTTTTCAGGCAGACAATCACAATATACTGGTGGTCAGTGGTCACTGGTCAGTCACACTGGCAGTGGCACTCTGGCAGCAAAAGTGTGCACTGTTAAATAATATGTACTCCTGCTATAACTGCTCCCCAGTCTCCCCCACAATTAAGCTGTGTGAGCACTGAGCACTCAGCACAGTCAGATATACATAGATGATGCAGCACACTGAGGCTGAGCACAGATATGGTATACTGTTACTGTGTCACTGTGTATCGTTTTTTTTCAGGCAGAGAACGGATTATATTAAATAATAATATAATAAAACTGCACTGGTGGTCACTGGTCAGTCACTAGTAAACTCTGCACTCTCTGAGTACTCCTAAGCTCCAGTAAATCAAGTGTCTCACTCTCTCTCTTCTCTAAAATGGAGAGGACGCCAGCCACGTCCTCTCCCTATGAATCTCAATGCACGTGTGAAAATGGCGGCGACGCGCGGCTCCTTATATAGAATCCGAGTCTCGCGATAGAATCCGAGCCTCGCGAGAATCCGACAGCGGGATGATGACGTTCGGGCGCGCTCGGGTTAACCGAGCAAGGAGGGAGGATCCGAGCCTGCTCGGACTCGTGTAAAAAAAGCTGAAGTTCGGGCGGGTTCGGATTCCGAGGAACCGAACCCGCTCATCACTAATTTTTACTGCATACCATGTTAGCAGGTCTGTTGTAAAAGCTATATTAAAATGCTGCCACTGAAAATCCATGTTTTAAGTCTAACCCTGCTTGAGCACAGGTGACCTAATAGAGTTTTTTTTTTAGCATATGTGATGTCACGGTTTATTTTCAAGCATGGATATCCCTAAACATGGCTTATTATGTGTTAGCAGGTCTGTAGTAAAAGCTAGATTTAAATGCTGCCCTCCAAAAATCCATGTTTTAAGGATATTGGGGGTCATTCCGACCCATTCGCACGCAATAGGTACAGGCCTAGTCTAGTTTTGCTTGAAATTTTTTTAGCTTAGCAGGACTGCACAATCGATCGCATCCCTGCTAAGCTAAAATACACTCCCCCATAGGTGTGGGCTATTGATCGCAGCGGGAGCTAAAAGTTGCTGGTTGCGATCAACTCGGAATGACCACCATTGTCTCCCATTTTGGGTGAGACAAAAACAATCAAAACATATTAATTCCCATATAGTCACCGGAATGTGCACCTAACAATGAAGGACACGCCCCTTTGTGGCAATAGACACGCCCATAGGTGGAGTTAGACACACCCTTTGGGAGGAGCATGACACGCTGCATTCTGCTTACACCTACAATCTCCCTGAAACTAGTTTTCAAAAGTAGGCAAGTATGCCGTGTGTACCAGCTTAAGAGAGTGGGAGATGAAGAGGTTGTGGAGAGATATATATATATATATATACTAGCTGGAGTACCCGGCGTTGCCCGGGATTTTCAGAATGTTTGTTTACAAAAATGTATTTAAATATTAAACACACAGGGGTATATTTACTAACATTCATAATTCTCCCGTTTTGGTGGGAGATTAATCACGAATGACATCGAAAGTGTAAAACTGCAACTTTTTGATTTTTTTTACGACTAATTTACTAAGCTGTCGTATTCTGCATTTTCGTGTTTTCCGATGTCGATGTCATTCGTAATTTTTTTCAGTGTTTTACTGGAGTGAACCAAAAAACACTGCCGACTTTAACACAATGAATCACGGCCGGATCTGTAAGATCCGTGCTGGGGTTCATTGTGCACCTTTTTTTATTTTATAAAATAGTTTTAAATTGAAAAAAAAATTGCGTGGGGTCCCCCCTCCTAAGCCAAACCAGCCTCGGGCTCTTTGAGCCGATCCTGGTTTAAAAAATATGGGGGAAAAATGGACAGGGGTTCCCCCATATTTAAACAACCAGCATCAGGAGTAGGGGTCCCCAGTATTTTTGCAACCAGCACCGGGCTCCACTAGCTGGACAGATAATGCCACAGCCGGGGGTCACTTTTATACAGTGCCCTGCGGCCAAGGCATTAAATACCCAACTAGTCACCCCTGGCCGGGGTACCCTGGGGGAGTGGGGACCCCTTCAATCAAGGGGTCCCCCCCCCAGCCACCCAAGGGCCAGGGGTGAAGCCCGAGGCTGTCCTTCCCATCCAAGGGCTGCGGATGGGGGGCTGATAGCCTTTGGTCAAAGTGATTGATATTGTTTTTAGTAGCAGTACTACAAGGCCCAGCAAGCCTTCCCCGCAAGCTGGTACTTGGAGAACCTGTAGTACTAGTACTAAAAAAATACCACAATAAAGACATCACACACAAACCTTGAAAGTATAACTTTAATACATACATGCATACCACCATATACACATACTTACCTTATGTTCACACGCAGGTCGGTCCTCTTCTCCAGTAGAATCCATGGTGTACCTGTTGAGAAAATTCTACTCACCAAATCCAGTGTAGAAGGCTCCTCTGTAAATCCTTTTGTAATCCACGTACTTGTAAAAATAAAAAAAACGGATACCCGACCTCGCACTGAATGGGGCCCCATGTTTTCACATGGGACCCCTTTCCCCGAATGCCTGGAACCCCCTCTGACTTAAGTCCAAGAAGGTTCCATCAGCCAATCAGGGAGCGCCACGTTTGGCACCCTCCTGATTCGATGTGTGCTCCTGTACTGACTGATAGGCGGCACACGGCAGTATATGGTGGTATGCATGTATGTATTAAAGTTATACTTTCAAGGTGTGTGTGTGATGTCTTTATTGTGGTATTTTTTTAGTACTAGTACTACAGGTACCAGCAGACCCGTTTTTCCGCCGCATGCTGGTACTTGTGGTTCTCCAAGTACCAGCTTGCGGGGGAGGCTTGCTGGGCCTTGTAGTACTGCTACTAAAAACAATATCAATCACTTTGACCAAAGGCTATCAGCCCCCCATCCGCAGCCCTTGGATGGGGGGGACAGCCTCGGGCTTCACCCCTGGATCTTGGGTGGCTGCGGGGGGGGGGCTTGATTGAAGGGGTCCCCACTCCCCCAGGGTACCCCGGCCAGGGGTGACTAGTTGGGTATTTAATGCCACGGCCGCAGGGCACTGTATAAAAGTGACCCCCGGCTGTGGCATTATCTGTCCAGCTAGTGGAGCCCGGTGCTGGTTGCAAAAATACGGGGGACCCCTACTCTTTTTGTCCCCCGTATTTTTGGAACCAGGACCAGGCGCAGAGCCCGATGCTGGTTGTTTAAATATGGGGGAACCCCTGTCCATTTTTTTCCCATATTTTTGCAACCAGGATCGGCTCAAAGAGCCCGAGGCTGTTTATGCTTAGGAGGGGGGACCCCACACAATTTTTTTGGGAAAAAATCACACTTTCCCACCCCTTCCCACTGATATACATGCACGGATCTCAGGGATCCGTGCATGCCTATCCAATCACGGTAAAAAAAAGCAGGTCTGTTTTTTTTAGCACTTTATTACGAATTGTATTTTTTCACGGCAGTGTTTGTTTTTTTTTTGCTTTGCACTTTTTAGTAAATGACCGAGAATCATACCTAAACAGCCGCGTTTTGACCGATGGTGTATTCATTCGTAATTTTACACATGAACTTCCAAAAAAATACGAATGTCCTCATCACTGCCGTGATTTGAGTTTAGTAAATTCCCGAGATGACACTTTGAAGAAAAAAACGGCATCTCGGTCAAAATCGGGAGCTTAGTAAATATACCCCACAGTATAATTAATATAGTATAAAAAAGAATGTAAAATGTTATACACATCAATAAAATGTGCTGCTGGGGGACCGTGCTACTTACACGATATAACTCTGTCTGTGGCTTCCTGCTGCTTCCATTCCCCTCCTCACATCATGTCACTGCCCCTGTCACATGCAGCCCTGTCCTCACTGACACATCACTCATCTCCTGATATACTCTGTGCTGCTGGGGACCCTGCTCCTCCCACTATATAACTCTCAGTCTGTGGCTTCCTGCTGCCTCCATTCCCCTCCTCACATCATGGCACTGCCCCTGTCACATGCAGCCCTGTCCTCACTGACACATTACTCATCTCCTGATATACTCTGTGCTGCTGGGGACCCTGCTCCTCCCACTATATAACTTCAGTCTGTGGCTTCCTGCTGCCTCCATTCCCCTCCTCACATCATGTCACTGCCCCTGTCACATGCAGCCCTGTCCTCACATCTGGGTGCTGGGGTGTTGGTAGTGAAAGTGGGTTAGGGTGTATTTGGGTGGGTGTTGGTAGTGAAGGCGTGTATGGGTGTATCTGTTTGGGTGTTGGTAGAGAATGTGGGTTTGGGGCAGTGTGTATCTGGGTGCTGCTGAGATATTGGTGTTGGTAGTGAATGTGAGCGAGGATGGGGGCACCAACAGCTATTTAGCTCCTGGTCTCCTGGTATGAGGTTCTGCCCCTGGTTATGATTTGGTGACATTAGTGGTGGCAGCTGTATGATGAATGGAGGTTATCACTGTAAGAGGAGATTCTGTTACCAGTGAAATGTCCTTCAGCAACTACATAACATGTTGGAAATGATAAAACTACAGCAGTGATCACTGCACCGGTTATAAGGTATTATAAGGAGATAACAGCTGCTCACCTGGTCTAATTTTGCAGTAACGGCTCTTATTACCTGAAAGTACAAAGGAGACACAGTCAGTTTGGGATAATTATACAGAGTCTGTGGCTGCTTTTCCTGCAGACAGAAATATGTAACAATATGAAGTACAGATGTGTCCACGTACATCTTAATGTTCCACTTCCACACAAGAATCCTCAATTTCTATCATGTCCTCATAATAACTATACTTGTTCTACTCCCCACATGTGCAGATATTGTAGAAAGGGAGGAAGGAAGCAAAAGTGGCTTCTCTATGAGTACAGTGTGAGAAATGTCAGGCTCACACATCGCTAACATGGACACTCCTAGACTCTCCTCAGGGATGTCTGACAGTTCTGAACGCACAGTTTGTTTTACTGCCTTAAAAAGTAAAAAGTTCTTCCATCATCATGAGAGGCAGATGAAGATGCCTCACTGACAGTTGCAGAACTATGACTCAGAAATAAATGCCATGGTCAGCGCCTTTCCTTGCCACTGTGTGTGGTGAATGGCATGTTGGCAATTTTATGTTTTTCTGCACCAAACCTTCCCTTTATAAGAGGTGTCTTTTTCTTTAATGCTGTATATTGGGCTTTTGATTTTAGATGCCTTGAATTAGACCCGCTATGCACTTGGGCATTGGCTTTAGTAGATGACGTTGCTGGACTAGCATTGTTATCATGACTGGTGGCAGCATCTGCTGCACTAGTATTTTGTTGCTCTTCTCTAAACTGATAGTAATCTACAGATGGAGCCACGCTCATCTGATGCAGCTCCATCGCATACCATCGGATAGACATAAGGATATCCTTACAAAGAAATAAGGATCAAATAAGGTTAGAGATAAAAATAATGTAAAAAAAAAAAAAAAGGGCAGACTAGATGGGCCAAGTGGTTCTTATCTGCAGACAAACTCTATGTTTCTATGTTTACCAGCGTTCCCGGCATGACTAGTTGATCCATCCGCGTAGTCATGCCGGGAGCGCAGAGAAAGACCGTGAACCAAAGCGCCCGTGGGTAAAATACACCAACCAACCAGTACAAAAGCAATAGATATATATATTTTTTATTTTTCTATTGTTAAACTTGAAGCTTGGTTTGAACTGTGCAGATCCCAGGGCTTATAGATGCATGTGAACAGAGCACATTTGTGCAAAGGTCACCAACCAACCAGTCCAAAACAATATATACACTGCTCAAAAAAATAAAGGGAACACTAAAATAACATATCCTAGATCTGAATGAATGAAATATTAATATTAAATACTTTGTTCTTTACATAGTTGAATGTGCTGACAACAAAATCACACAAAAATTATCAATGGAAATCAAATTTATTAACCCATGGAGGTCTGGATTTGGAGTCACACTCAAAATTAAAGTGGAAAAACACACTACAGGCTGATCCAACTTTGATGTAATGTACTTAAAACAAGTCAAAATGAGGCTCATTAGTGTGTGTGTGGCCTCCACGTGCCTGTATGACCTCCCTACAATGCCTGGGCATGCTCCTGGTGAGGTGGCGGATGGTCTCCTGAGGGATCTCCTCCCAGACCTGGACTAAAGCATCCGCCAACTACTGGACAGTCTGTGGTGCAACGTGGCGTTGGTGGATGGAGCGAGACATGATGTCCCAGATGTGCTCAATTGGATTCAGGTCTGGGGAACGGGCAGGCCAGTCCATAGCATCAATGCCTACGTCTTGCAGGAACTGTTGACACACTCCAGCCACATGAGGTCTAGCATTGTCTTGCATTAGGAGGAACCCAGGGCCAACCGCACCAGCATATGGTCTCACAAGGGGTCTGAGGATCTCATCTTGGTACCTAATGGCAGTCAGGCTACCTCTGGTGAGCACATGGAGGGCTGTGCGGCCCCCCAAAGAAATGCCACCCCACACCATTACTGACCCACTGCCAAACCGGTCATGCTGGAGGATGTTGCAGGCAGCAGAACGTTCTCCTTGGCGTCTCCAGACTCTGTCACATCTGTCACATGTGCTCAGTGAGAACCTGCTTTCATCTGTGAAGAGCACAGGGCGCCAGTGGCAAATTTGCCAATCTTGGTGTTCTCTGGCAAATGCCAAATGTCCTGCACGGTCTTGGGCTGTAACCACAACCCCCACCTGTGGACGTCAGGCCCTCGTACCACCCTCATGGAGTCTGTTTCTGATCGTTTGAGTAGACACATGCACATTTGGGGCTTGCTGGAGGTAATTTTGCAGGGCTCTGGCAGTGCTCCGCCGGTTCCTCCTTGCACAAAGGCGGAGGTAGCGGTCCTGTGTTGGGTTGTTGCCCTCCTACAGCCTCCTCCACGTCTCCTGATGTACTGGCCTGTCTCCTGACACCGCCTCCATGCTCTGGACACTACGCTGACAGACACAGCAAACCTTCTTGCCACAGCTCGCATTGGTGTGCCATCCTGGATGAGCTGCACAACCTGAGCCACTTGTGCGGGTTGCAGGGAGGTCATCCAGGCAGGTGGAGGCCACACACACTACTGAGCCTCATTTTGACTTGTTTTAAGGACATTACATCAGAGTTGGATCAGCCTGTAATGTGTTTTTCACTTTAATTTTGAGTGTGACTCCAAATCCAGACCTCCATGGGTTAATAAATTTGATTTCCATTGATAATTTTTGTGTGATTTTGTTGTCAGCACATTAAACTATGTAAAGAACAAAGTATTTAATAAGAATATTTGATTCATTCAGATCTTGAATGTGTTATTTTAGTGTTCCCTTTATTTTTTTGAGCAGTGTATATATATATATGAAACAATGATATTCAAAGTCTGCGCTGCATAACCATGTTTTCCAGAGTCTTTTTCAAGCAATTGTCCCAATGCAGCTCAATCCAGCTCCCAGCCTAGGAGCAAACGGTATTGGTGGTAAAACAAATCAGGAGAGCGCACTGGTAAATGTATTGGCAGTCACTTTTATAGAGAATAAGTAATATCCACATACATTGCAGTTTAAAATTCCAAGCTTAATAGAGTTCAAAGACCCGTCACCGTTGTGCACAGTCGTGCTGAATCTCTCTTGCGCCGGCTCCGGACCCGGCGGGTGACGTCACAACGTCCACAGCAAGTAGCCACACCAACGCGTTTCGACCAATCACAGTCTTCGTCAGGGGGTTGGACGTGGCTACTTGCTGTGGACGTTGTGACGTCACCCGCCGGGTCCGGAGCTGGCGTGAGAGACGGCGCGAGAGAGATTCAGCACGACTGGGCACAACGGTGACGGGTCTTTGAACTCTATTAAGCTTGGAATTTTAAACTGCAATGTATGTGGATATTACTTATTCTCTATAAAAGTGAATGCCTATACATTTACCAGTGCGCTCTCCTGATTTATTTTAGTATATATATATATATATATAAAAAAAAATATATATATATATATATATATATTCCATAGACAAAAAACCTTACGGTTTCACATGTCCCATTGAGGCTTCTAACACATGATCTGGCATTTCAGAAACCTGTTGTAACACTTCCAATCAAACTCCAAAAAGCATTGAAATTCCGATCATTAAGGCTGACGCCTTAATGGACGTGTTCCTTGCACAATACAGATATGGTATGCCGTCACAGCCTGTGGGTAAGTGCAGATTCAGCACTCTCACAGAGTGAGATTGCTGTGACTCACACAATGGTGGAGCTGCTAATTCACAGATTTGTGTGCTCATTGGAATACACACATGCAGTCTATGCAACTGAAGGTCTGAGCAGTTATGTGGTGCACCCATCACACACAGTCCTCATAACCATCCCATTCAGTCACCACAGCAATCCCACCTTGTTCCAACATCCTTCTCACTCCGTACATCCATCTCATTTAGAATACACATTTAGCTCCCTCAAACATCTTGGTTAATTGCTAAAACTATAATACCCCATCTAAGGTCTATGCATCTACACTTACTTCCCCTATACACTTCCATGCTGCTATGTCTTCCCCAATCCCTACTGCTGTGTTCTCCGATCTGTGCTAGTCTGTACTAATTTATCTGCACCATCTGTCTTTCCCCACCTGTGCCTTGACCGTACCACCGTTTCCTTCTCTCTGCGCTGCTCAGTGCTTCCCTGTTCAGCGTCATTCTGCCTCCTCCCATATACACCACACTGTCTTCTCTCCCATCTGTACCAGTTTTCTACCCATCCGTGCCAGTGTTTTCAACCCATCTGCATCGTTGCCCCTCATCTGCACCACTCTGTCTCCCTTCCCATACATGCTGCTTAATCTCCCACCTATTCTCATCACTCTTACCCCATTCATGTAGCTGACATCCTGATGGTAAGTATTGGGGTCACTGTTAGGTTCATGGCCCAGGGTGGGATTGGGGGGGTTATCCCTAGCCACCACCCACAAGGAATAGGCATAGCTGCCACCCACCAAGGGTAGGTGAAAATACTTAACCCCTCCGATGTCGGACTGTATTCCTCTTATCCATTCTGCTCTGCCCCCCTCATCTGTGCCACTGTGTCTTTCTATCTGAACTGCTCTCACCCCTCTCCATCTGTGCTGCTCTGTTGCCCTCATCCATACGGCACTGTCCACCCATCCACACCGCTCTGTCTCCCCACCATCTTTGCCACTGTTTCTTTCCATCTGTACTGGTCTCACCCCTCTCCATCTGTGCTGCTCTGTTGCCCGCATCTATACGTGCTGCTCTGTCCACCCATCCACACCGCACTGTCTCCCCACCGTCTGTGCCACTTTTTCTTTCCATCTGAACTGCTCTCACCCCTCTCCATCTGTGCTGATCTGTTGCCCTCATCAATATGGCGCTGTCCACCCATCCACACCGCTCTGTCTCCCCACCATCTGTGCCACTGTCTTTCCCCCATCTGCAGTATTTTCTTTCCCCATCTGTGGCACTCTCTTTTCCCATCTGTTGCGCTCTGTCTCCCCCCCAAACTGCATCACTGTCTTACCTCTCCCCAACTGCATCACTGTTTTCCACCTGTCTTTGTAGGTTTGTACCCCCATCAGTGCTGCCTAGTCTTCCCCCTATCCACACATTTCTGTTCCCCCATCCACACTTCTCTGTCTCCTCACTCCAATCAACACCACTCTTACCTCACCTGAGCAGCTGTCTTCTGCTAAGACCTTCAGTTGCATAGACTGCATGTGTGATTTAGCAGCTCCACCATTGTGTGAGTGACAGCAATGTCACTCTGTGAGAGTGCTGAATCTGCACTTACCCACAGGCTGTGAAGGCATACCATATCTGTATTGTGCAAGGAACACGTCCATTAAGGCATCAGCCTTAATGATCGGAATTTCAATGCTTTTTGGAGTTTGAGTGGAAGAGTTACAACAGGTTTCTGAAATGCCAGATCATGTGTAAGAAGCCTTAATGGGACATGTGAAACCGTAAGGCTTTTTTTCAATTTATTTTTTTAAATTCAGAAATGTAAAATTTCACTGTAAGAATAAAAATTTTAAAATGTTTAACGATAACACACCCCTGGCAACGAGAATTACCCCTGGCCACAAGCATTACAAACCCCTGGCAATGAATAGGACACCTGTCCCAGAGCATTAAACCCCTGGCAACGAGCAAGACACCCAGCCCATGAAACCCCTGGTAACGAGCATGACACCCAGTGTGTAGAAGCTTTACTGTAGGACATAATGTATCACGGGCATTGCAGTGTGGGGCATATTGTGCAGGGGACATTACTGTATGGGGCTTAATATGGTGAATTTTTTTTCCCCTGTGGTGGCCAAGGTCTGTTGGTGCAGGGCCAAAAACTGGGGTGTCAGGTAGTCTTTTCCGGTGAGGCTACGCCCATTTTAACGAGACCACGCCCATTGCCTGGGGCAGAGCATTCTGCAGCTTTTACATTTCCCCAATGGCTGCTGAGAGGAACAGCCGATGGGAATAGACTGGGGGCAGCTCATTGTGTATTTCCATTTCCCAGGTGGCTGCTTCTCTTTTCAACAGCAGCAGAGTGCAGGGTGGAGGAGGGGGGTGTCTCCAGCTCCCCTGGGCTGCCCGATTGCTGAGATCAGGGACACACTGGGAGAGAAGCCATGGGTGCAGAGGGACCAGGAGGTTCCTCTAAGATTGGCGGATGCTGGAAGATTGACTTCCAGCAGCAGTACAGTGTACTGGTTTAAGTGATATTCAGTAGTTTTCTGAAATCGGACATGTGCATCCATCATATATATACGCCAAGACAAGGGTGTATCTAGGGTCTTTGGTGCCCAGGGCAAGTTGAAGAATGCCCCCCCCCCAAAAAAAAAAAAAAATTATTGCGCACTTCCGAAAAACAGACATGGTCAGCTGGGGATGGGCATTATCACTGTTTTGATGATTAACTGAAAGAGACACATGGGGCAGAGAGAGAGAGGGAGACACATGGGGCAGAGAGAGAGGGAGACACATGGGGCAGAGAGAGAGGGAGACACATGGGGCAGAGAGAGAGAGAGAGGGAGACACATGGGGCAGAGAGAGAGAGAGGGAGACACATGGGGCAGAGAGAGAGAGAGGAAGACACATGGGGCAGAGAGAGAGAGGGAGACACATGGGGCAGAGAGAGAGAGAGGGGGACACATGGGGCAGAGAGAGAGAGAGGGAGACACATGGGGCAGAGAGAGAGAGGGAGACACATGGGGCAGAGAGAGAGAGGGAGACACATGGGGTAGAGAGAGAGAGGGAGACGCATGGGGCAGAGAGATAGAGGGAGACACTGGAAGAAGAATGAGAAACCAGAGGCAGAGAGAGATGGAGAAAAGAGAGAGAGAGATGGAGACAGAGAGAGAGGGAGGGATCAAGAGCAGAGAGAGAGAGAGAGAGACCAGGGGCAGTGAGAGTGACACATGGGAGAGAGGGAAAACAGAGACCAGGGCCAGACAGAGAGAGGGAGATATGGGGAAGAGAGAGAGAGACAGAGAGAGACAGAGAGAGACCAGGTGCAGAGACAGAGAGAGACCAGGGGCAGAGACAGAGAGAGACCAGGGGCAGAGACAGAGAGAGACCAGGGGCAGAGACAGAGAGAGACCAGGGACAGAGAGAGACTGGAAGTCATGGAAGAGAGAGAGAGGAAGAGATGGAGGAGACAGAGAGAAAGAGATGGAGGAGACAGAGAGATCAGGGCCAGAGAGACACTGGGAGACATGGGGGAAGAGAGAGACAGGGATACAGAGAGAGACCAGAGGCAAAGAGACCGGGGGACATGGGGGGGGACAGATAGAGACCAGGGGAGGAGAGACAGACAGACGGAGACCAGGGGCAGAGAGAGACTAGAGCCAGAGATAGACAGGAGAGAGAGGGGGAAACAGAGAGAGACCAGGGGTAGTTACAGAGAGAGAGGCAGAGAGAGAGAGACACCAGGGGCAGCAAGAGACAGACCTGGGGCAGACAGAGCTGGATTAAGACTTCAGGGGGCCCGGGGAACGTAAAACATAGGGGGCCCTCAGGTGTAAAATGAAAACCACAATACAAATAAATATATATATATATATATATATATATATACATACATACACACTCACACTATACAGGAACCTCAACTTCAAATGTAATTAATGACAAAATACAGCCTGTCTCACGTTTGCTTGACTCACAGAACAGTAGGAAAAGAGCTTGAAGTTCTCTCCTCCAATTAGCACATCCACATAGCATGTTGTCAGCTGTGACTGTGTGCACTGTGCAGTGCACGGCACGCTAGGAATCCTGCTTCCTCTGGCTGCCGAGTGACAGCTCAGCTGTCCAATGGTATGTGCAGCAGCAGCAGCCTGCAGCTCCGTGACTGGCTGGAGTGTAGGCTGCAGCTACACACACCATTGGACAGCTGAGCTGTCACTCGTCAGGCAGCCCAGCAAAGCTCTGCAGCTGTGAAGCGGTGTCAGAGGGGAGTGCAGTGCTGCGGATCAGATCAGTACATTGATCCGATCTGTGGCTTGTGGATGGGGGCCCTTTCAGATTAGGGGACCCGGGGTACTTAACCCCAGAACCCCCCCCTTAATCCGGCTCTGGGGACAGAGAGAGATGGAGACATGAGAAAGAGATCAGGAGCAGAGAGAGAGAGAGAGACCAGGGGCAGTGAGAGGGGACATGAGAGAGGGAGACAGAGCCCTGGGCCAGACAGCGCGAGGGAGACATGTGGTAGATACCAGGGGCAGAGACAGCGAGAGATGATGGACAGAAAGAGAGGGAGACATGGGCCAGAGAAAAGGCCAATGGAAGACATGGGAGAGAGAGAGTTGGGGGAGACAGAGACAGACTAGAGGTAGAGAGAGAGAGGGAGACAGACTAGGGCCAGACAGAGACTGGGAGACATAGGAGACAGAGAGACCAGGGCCAGACAGATACTGGGAGACATGGGGGAAGAGAGAGAGGAGACAGAAAGACCAGGGACAGAGAAACACACACACACACACACACACACACACACACACACACACATACACACACACACACACACACACACACACACACACAGACCAGGTGCAGGAAGAGAGACAGACCAGGGGCAGTGAGAGAGAGAGAGAGAGAATGACAGACCAGGGGCAGCAAGAGAGAGACAGACCAGGGACAGTGAGAGAGAGACAGACCAGGGGCAGCGAGAGAGAGAGAGAGAGACAGACAGACCCAGGCAGTAAGAGAGAGACAGACAGACCAGGGGCAGCAAGAGAGAGACAGACAGACCGTCCAGGGGCAGGGAGAGAGACAGAGATACCAGGGGCAGCAAGAGAGACAGAGACAGACAAGGGCAGTGGCGGAACTAGAGAATGGTGGGCCCAGGTGCAATAATATGCATTGTGCCCCTCTTCTTTATTAAAAATAGAGATAGCACGCGCCACAAAAAAAAACTGTAAGTGGGTGACTGAGGCAGGGGTGACAGGTAGATAGTGGGTGACCAAAGTAGGGGTGACAGGGAGATAGTGGGTGACTGGTGAGGCAGGAGTGACAGGGAGATAGTGGGTGACTGAGGCAGGGGTGACATGGACATAGTGGCTGACTGAGGCATGGGTGACAAGTAGAGAGTAGATGACTGAGGCTGGGTGACAGGTAGTTGGTGACTGAGGCAGGGTGACAGAGAGTGGGTGAATGAGGCAGGGGTAACAGGGAGATAGTGGGTGACTGAAGCAGGGGTGACAGGAAAATAGTGGGTGACTGAAGCAGGGGTGACAGGGAGATAGTGGGTGACTGAAGCAGGCGTGTCAGGGATATAGTGGGTGACTGAAGCAGGGGTGACAGGGAGATAGTGGGTGACTGAGGCAGGGGTGACAGGGAGATAGTGGGTGACTGGAGTAGGGGTGACATGGACATAGTGGGTGATTGAGGCATTGGTGACAAGTAGAGAGTAGATGACTGAGGCAGGGTGACAGGTAGAGTTGGTGACTGAGGCAGGGTGACAGAGTGGGTGACTGAGGCAGGGGTGACAGGGAGATAGTGGGTAACTGAAGCAGGGGTGACAGAGAGATAGTGGGTGACTGAAGCAGGGTGACAGGGAGATAGTGGGTGTCAGCAGGGGTGTGGATCATTAAGTCGACAGTGTCTAGGTCGACAATGTTTAGGTCAACCACTATAGGTCGACAGTCACTAGGTCGACAGGGTTTGAAGGTCAACAGGGTTTCTAGGTCGACATGTTTTAGGTCGACAGGTCAAAAGGTCGACCGGGAAGCCCAATTAGTGCACCGTGTCCCCTCGCATGGCTCGCGTGCGCTCGGCACAGGTTACTATTCCCAATCGTAGTCCGTGTGGATCATTAAGAATGAAAAAGTTCCAAAAAAGAAAAAAAAATGTGAAAAACTCAGGTCGACCTTTTGATCTGTCGACCTAGAACATGTCGACCTAGAAACCCTGTCAACCTTCAAACCCTGTTGACCTAGTGACTGTTGACCTATATTGGTCGACCTAAACATTGTCGATCTTCAGTGGGTGACTGAAGCAGGGGTGCAGGGAGATAGTGGGTAACTGTGAGGCACACTGCCGCTCTCATACATCCATATATCCGTACACTGCCGCTCTCATACATCCATATATCCGTACACTGCCGCTCTCATACATCCATATATCTATCCGTACACTGCCGCTCTCATACATCCATACACTGCCGCTCTCATACATCCATATATCCGTACACTGCCGCTCTCATACATCCATACACTGCCGCTCTCATACATCCATATATCCGTACACTGCCGCTCTCATACATCCATACACTGCCGCTCTCATACATCCATATATCGTACACTGCATCTCTCATACATCCATATATCCGTACACTGCATCTCTCATACATCCATACACTGCCGCTCTCATACATCCATATATCCGTACACTGCCGCTCTCATACATCCATACACTGCCGCTCTCATACATCCATATATCCGTACACTGACGCTCTCATACATCCATACACTGCCGCTCTCATACATCCATATATCCGTACACTGCATCTCTCATACATCCATACACTGCCGCTCTCATACATCCATATATCCGTACACTGCCGCTCTCATACATCCATACACTGCCGCTCTCATACATCCATATATCCGTACACTGCATCTCTCATACATCCATACACTGCCGCTCTCATACATACATATATCCGTACACTGCCGCTCTCATACATCCATACACTGCCGCTCTCATACATCCATATATCCGTACACTGCATCTCTCATACATCCATACACTGCCGCTCTCATACATCCATATATCCGTACACTGCCGCTCTCATACATCCATACACTGCCGCTCTCATACATCCATTATCCGTACACTGCCGCTCTCATACATCCATACACTGCCGCTCTCATACATCTATATATCCGTACACTGCCGCTCTCATACATCCATACACTGCCGCTCTCATACATCCATATATCCGTACACTGCCGCTCTCATACATCCATATATCCACATACTGCCGCTCTCATACATCCATACACTGCCGCTCTCATACATCCATATATCCGTACACTGCCGCTCTCATACATCCATATACTGCCGCTCTCATACATCCATATATCCGTACACTGCCGCTCTCATACATCCATACACTGCCGCTCTCATACATCCATAAACTGTCGCTCTCATACATCCATACAGTGGCGCTCTCATACATCCATACACTGCCGCTCTCATACATCCATACACTGCCGCTCTCATACATCCATACACTGCCGCTCTCATACATCCATACACTGTCGCTCTCATACATCCATACACTGGCGCTCTCATACATCCATACACTGCCGCTCTCATACATCCATACACTGCCGCTCTCATACATCCATACACTGCCGCTCTCATACATCCATACACTGCCGCTCTCTTACATCCATACACTGCCGCTCTCATACATCCATACACTGCGCTCTCATACATCCATACACTGCCGCTCTCATACATCCATACACTGCCGCTCTCATACATCCATATATCCGTACACTGCCGCTCTCATACATCCATACACTGGCGCTCTCATACATCCATATATCCGTACACTGCCGCTCTCATACATCCATATATCCGTACACTGCCGCTCTCATACATCCATATATCCGTACACTGCCGCTCTCATACATCCATATATCCGTACACTGCCGCTCTCATACATCCATATATCCGTACACTGCCGCTCTCATACATCCATACACTGCCGCTCTCATACATCCATATATCCGTACACTGCCGCTCTCATACATCCATACACTGCCGCTCTCATACATCCATATATCGTACACTGCATCTCTCATACATCCATATATCCGTTAGAGATGAGCGCCTGAAATTTTTCGGGTTTTGTGTTTTGGTTTTGGGTTCGGTTCCGCGGACGTGTTTTGGGTTCGACCGCGTTTTGGCAAAACCTCACCGAATTTTTTTTGTCGGATTCGGGTGTGTTTTGGATTCGGGTGGTTTTTTCAAAAAACCCTAAAAAACAGCTTAAAACATTGAATTTGGGGGTCATTTTGATCCCATAGTATTATTAACCTCAATAACCATAATTAACACTCATTTTCAGTCTATTCTGAACACCTTACACCTCACAATATTATTTTTAGTCCTAAAATTTGCACCGAGGTCGCTGGATGACTAAGCTCAGCGACCCTAGTGGCCGACACAAACACCTGGCCCATCTAGGAGTGGCACTGCAGTGTCACGCAGGATGTCCCTTCCAAAAAACCCTCCCCAAACAGCACATGACGCAAAGAAAAAAAGAGGCGCAATGAGGTAGCTGTGTGAGTAAGATTAGCGACCCTAGTGGCCGACACAAACACCGGGCCCATCTAGGAGTGGCACTGCAGTGTCACGCAGGATGTCCCTCCCAAAAAACCCTCCCCAAACAGCACATGACGCAAAGAAAAAAAGAGGCGCAATGAGGTAGCTGACTGTGTGAGAAAGATAAGCGACCCTAGTGGCCGACACAAACACCGGGCCCATCTAGGAGTGGCACTGCAGTGTCACGCAGGATGTCCCTTCCAAAAAACCCTCCCCAAACAGCACATGACGCAAAGAAAAAAAGAGGCGCAATGAGGTAGCTGACTGTGTGAGAAAGATAAGCGACCCTAGTGGCCGACACAAACACCGGGCCCATCTAGGAGTGGCACTGCAGTGTCACGCAGGATGTCCCTTCCAAAAAACCCTCCCCAAACAGCACATGACGCAAAGAAAAAAAGAGGCGCAATGAGGTAGCTGACTGTGTGAGAAAGATAAGCGACCCTAGTGGCCGACACAAACACCGGGCCCATCTAGGAGTGGCACTGCAGTGTCACGCAGGATGTCCCTTCCAAAAAACCCTCCCCAAACAGCACATGACAAGATTAGCGACCCTAGTGGCCGACACAAACACCGGGCCCATCTAGGAGTGGCACTGCAGTGTCACGCAGGATGTCCCTTCCAAAAAACCCTCCCCAAACAGCACATGACGCAAAGAAAAAAAGAGGCGCAATGAGGTAGCTGTGTGAGTAAGATTAGCGACCCTAGTGGCCGACACAAACACCTGGCCCATCTAGGAGTGGCACTGCAGTGTCACGCAGGATGTCCCTTCCAAAAAACCCTCCCCAAACAGCACATGACGCAAAGAAAAAAAGAGGCGCAATGAGGTAGCTGACTGTGTGAGAAAGATAAGCGACCCTAGTGGCCGACACAAACACCGGGCCCATCTAGGAGTGGCACTGCAGTGTCACGCAGGATGTCCCTTCCAAAAAACCCTCCCCAAACAGCACATGACGCAAAGAAAAATAAAAGAAAAAAGAGGTGCAAGATGGAATTGTCCTTGGGCCCTTCCCACCCACCCTTATGTTGTATAAACAAAACAGGACATGCACACTTTAACCAACCCATCATTTCAGTGACAGGGTCTGCCACACGACTGTGACTGAAATGACGGGTTGGTTTGGACCCCCACCAAAAAAGAAGCAATTAATCTCTCCTTGCACAAACTGGCTCTACAGAGGCAAGATGTCCACCTCATCATCATCCTCCGATATATCACCGTGTACATCCCCCTCCTCACAGATTATCAATTCGTCCCCACTGGAATCCACCATGTCAGCTCCCTGTGTACTTTGTGGAGGCAATTGCTGCTGGTCAATGTCTCCGCGGAGGAATTGATTATAATTCATTTTAATGAACATCATCTTCTCCACATTTTCTGGATGTAACCTTGTACGCCGATTGCTGACAAGGTGAGCGGCGGCACTAAACACTCTTTCGGAGTACACACTTGTGGGAGGGCAACTTAGGTAGAATAAAGCCAGTTTGTGCAAGGGCCTCCAAATTGCCTCTTTTTCCTGCCAGTATAAGTACGGACTGTGTGACGTGCCTACTTGGATGCGGTCACTCATATAATCCTCCACCATTCTATCAATGGTGATAGAATCATATGCAGTGACAGTAGACGACATGTCCGTAATGGTTGTCAGGTCCTTCAGTCCGGACCAGATGTCAGCATCAGCAGTCGCTCCAGACTGCCCTGCATCACCGCCAGCGGGTGGGCTCGGAATTCTGAGCCTTTTCCTCGCACCCCCAGTTGCGGGAGAATGTGAAGGAGGAGATGTTGACAGGTCGCGTTCCGCTTGACTTGACAATTTTCTCACCAGCAGGTCTTTGAAACCCAGCAGACTTGTGTGCGCCGGAAAGAGAGATCCAAGGTAGGTTTTAAATCTAGGATCGAGCACGGTGGCCAAAATGTAGTGCTCTGATTTCAACAGATTGACCACCCGTGAATCCTTGTTAAGCGAATTAAGGGCTCCATCCACAAGTCCCACATGCCTAGCGGAATCGCTCTGTCTTAGCTCCTCCTTCAATGTCTCCAGCTTCTTCTGCAAAAGCCTGATGAGGGGAATGACCTGACTCAGGCTGGCAGTGTCTGAACTGACTTCACGTGTGGCAAGTTCAAAAGGTTGCAGAACCTTGCACAACGTTGAAATCATTCTCCACTGCGCTTGAGACAGGTGCATTCCACCTCCTATATCGTGGTCAGTTGTATAGGCTTGAATGGCCTTTTGCTGCTCCTCCAACCTCTGAAGCATATAGAGGGTTGAATTCCACCTCGTTACCACCTCCTGCTTCAGATGATGGCAGGGCAGGTTCAGGCGTTTTTGGTGGTGCTCCAGTCTTCTGTACGTGCTGCCTGTACGCCGAAAGTGTCCCGCAATTTTTCTGGCCACCGCCAGCATCTCTTGCACGCCCCTGTCGTTTTTTAAAAAATTCTGCACCACCAAATTCAAGGTATGTGCAAAACATGGGACGTGCTGGAATTTGCCCAGATGTAATGCACGCACAATATTGCTGGCGTTGTCCGATGCCACAAATCCACAGGAGAGTCCAATTGGGGTAAGCCATTCCGCAATGATCTTCCTCAGTTGCCGTAAGAGGTTTTCAGCTGTGTGCGTATTCTGGAAACCGGTGATACAAAGCGTAGCCTGCCTAGGAACGAGTTGGCGTTTGCGAGATGCTGCTACTGGTGCCGCCGCTGCTGTTCTTGCGGCGGGAGTCCATACATCTACCCAGTGGGCTGTCACAGTCATATAGTCCTGACCCTGCCCTGCTCCACTTGTCCACATGTCCGTGGTTAAGTGGACATTGGGTACAGCTGCATTTTTTAGGACACTGGTGACTCTTTTTCTGAGGTCTGTGTACATTTTCGGTATCGCCTGCCTAGAGAAATGGAACCTAGATGGTATTTGGTACCGGGGACACAGTACCTCCAACAAGTCTCTAGTTGGCTCTGCAGTAATGATGGATACCGGAACCACGTTTCTCACCACCCAGGATGTCAAGGCCTCAGTTATCCGCTTTGCAGTAGGATGACTGCTGTAATATTTAATCTTCCTCGCAAATGACTGTTGGACAGTCAATTGCTTGGTGGAAGTAGTAAAAGTGGTCTTACGACTTCCCCTCTGGGATGACCATCGACTCCCAGCAGCAACAACAGCAGCGCCAGCAGCAGTAGGCGTTACACGCAAGGATGCATCGGAGGAATCCCAGGCAGGAGAGGAATCGTCAGAATTGCCAGTGACATGGCCTGCAGGACTATTGGCATTCCTGGGGAAGGAGGAAATTGACACTGAGGGAGTTGGTGGGGTGGTTTGCGTGAGCTTGGTTACAAGAGGAAGGGATTTACTGGTCAGTGGAGTGCTTCCGCTGTCACCCAAAGTTTTTGAACTTGTCACTGACTTATTATGAATGCGCTGCAGGTGACGTATAAGGGAGGATGTTCCGAGGTGGTTAACGTCCTTACCCCTACTTATTACAGCTTGACAAAGGTAACACGGCTTGACACCTGTTGTCCGCATTTCTGGTGAAATACCTCCACACCGAAGAGCTGATTTTTTTGGTATTTTCACCTGGCATGTCAACGGCCATATTCCTCCCACGGACAACAGGTGTCTCCCCGGGTGCCTGACTTAAACAAACCACCTCACCATCAGAATCCTCCTGGTCAATTTCCTCCCCAGCGCCAGCAACACCCATATCCTCCGCATCCTGGTGGACTTCAACACTGACATCTTCAATCTCACTATCAGGAACTGGACTGCGGGTGCTCCTTCCAGCACTTGCAGGGGGCGTGCAAATGGTGGAAGGCGCATGCTCTTCACATCCAGTGTTGGGAAGGTCAGGCATCGCAACCGACACAATTGGACTCTCCTTGTGGATTTGGGATTTCGAAGAACGCACAGTTCTTTGCTGTGCTTTTGCCAGCTTGAGTCGTTTCATTTTTCTAGCGAGAGGCTGAGTGCTTCCATCCTCATGTGAAGCTGAACCACTAGCCATGAACATAGGCCAGGGCCTCAGCCGTTCCTTGCCACTCCGTGTGGTAAATGGCATATTGGCAAGTTTACGCTTCTCCTCCGACAATTTTATTTTAGGTTTTGGAGTCCTTTTTTTTCTGATATTTGGTGTTTTGGATTTGACATGCTCTGTACTATGACATTGGGCATCGGCCTTGGCAGACGACGTTGCTGGCATTTCATCGTCTCGGCCATGACTAGTGGCAGCAGCTTCAGCACGAGGTGGAAGTGGATCTTGATCTTTCCCTAATTTTGGAACCTCAACTTTTTTGTTCTCCATATTTTATAGGCAGAACTAAAAGGCACCTCAGGTAAACAATGGAGATGGATGGATTGGATACTAGTATACAATTATGGACGGACTGCCACGGTTAGGTGGTATAAAAAAACCACGGTTAGGTGGTATATATTGTAATACAATTATGGATGGACGGACTGCCTGCCGAGTGCCGACACAGAGGTAGCCACAGCCGTGAACTACCGCACTGTACACTGGTTGATAAAGAGATAGTAGTATACTCGTAACAACTAGTATGACTGACTATGACGGTATAAAGAATGAAAAAAAAACCACGGTTTGGTGGTATATATTATAATACAATTATGGATGGACGGACTGCCTGCCGACTGCCGACACAGAGGTAGCCACAGCCGTGAACTACCGCACTGTACACTGGTTGATAAAGAGATAGTAGTATACTCGTAACAACTAGTATGACTGACTATGACGGTATAAAGAATGGAAAAAAAACCACGGTTAGGTGGTATATATTATAATACAATTATGGATGGACGGACTGCCTGCCGACTGCCGACACAGAGGTAGCCACAGCCGTGAACTACCGCACTGTACACTGGTTGATAAAGAGATAGTAGTATACTCGTAACAACTAGTATGACACTATGACGGTATAAAGAATGAAAAAAAAACCACGGTTAGGTGGTATATATTAATTTATAATAATACAATTATGGATGGACGGACTGCCTGCCGAGTTCCGACACAGAGGTAGCCACAGCCGTGAACTACCGCACTGTACACTGGTTGATAAAGAGATAGTAGTATACTCGTAACAACTAGTATGACTGACTATGACGGTATAAAGAATGAAAAAAAAACCACGGTTAGGTGGTATATATTGTAATACAATTATGGATGGACGGACTGCCTGCCGAGTTCCGACACAGAGGTAGCCACAGCCGTGAACTACCGCACTGTACACTGGTTGATTAAGAGATAGTAGTATACTCGTAACAACTAGTATGACTGACTATGACGGTATAAAGAATGAAAAAAAACCCACGGTTAGGTGGTATATATTATAATACAATTATGGATGGACGGACTGCCTGCCGACTGCCGACACAGAGGTAGCCACAGCCGTGAACTACCGCACTGTACACTGGTTGATAAAGAGATAGTAGTATACTCGTAACAACTAGTATGACACTATGACGGTATAAAGAATGAAAAAAAAACCACGGTTAGGTGGTATATATTATAATACAATTATGGATGGACGGACTGCCTGCCGACTGCCGACACAGAGGTAGCCACAGCCGTGAACTACCGCACTGTACACTGGTTGATAAAGAGATAGTAGTATACTCGTAACAACTAGTATGACACTATGACGGTATAAAGAATGAAAAAAAAACCACGGTTAGGTGGTATATATTATAATACAATTATGGATGGACGGACTGCCTGCCGACTGCCGACACAGAGGTAGCCACAGCCGTGAACTACCGCACTGTACACTGGTTGATAAAGAGATAGTAGTATACTCGTAACAACTAGTATGACTGACTATGACGGTATAAAGAATGAAAAAAAAACCACGGTTAGGTGGTATATATTATAATACAATTATGGATGGACGGACTGCCTGCCGACTGCCGACACAGAGGTAGCCACAGCCGTGAACTACCGCACTGTACACTGGTTGATAAAGAGATAGTAGTATACTCGTAACAACTAGTATGACACTATGACGGTATAAAGAATGAAAAAAAAACCACGGTTAGGTGGTATATATTATAATACAATTATGGATGGACGGACTGCCTGCCGACTGCCGACACAGAGGTAGCCACAGCCGTGAACTACCGCACTGTACACTGGTTGATAAAGAGATAGTAGTATACTCGTAACAACTAGTATGACACTATGACGGTATAAAGAATGAAAAAAAAACCACGGTTAGGTGGTATATATTATAATACAATTATGGATGGACGGACTGCCTGCCGAGTGCCGACACAGAGGTAGCCACAGCCGTGAACTACCGCACTGTACACTGGTTGATAAAGAGATAGTAGTATACTCGTAACAACTAGTATGACTGACTATGACGGTATAAAGAATGAAAAAAAAAACACGGTTAGGTGGTATATATTATAATACAATTATGGATGGACGGACTGCCTGCCGACTGCCGACACAGAGGTAGCCACAGCCGTGAACTACCGCACTGTACACTGGTTGATAAAGAGATAGTAGTATACTCGTAACAACTAGTATGACACTATGACGGTATAAAGAATGAAAAAAAAACCACGGTTAGGTGGTATATATTATAATACAATTATGGATGGACGGACTGCCTGCCGACTGCCGACACAGAGGTAGCCACAGCCGTGAACTACCGCACTGTACACTGGTTGATAAAGAGATAGTAGTATACTCGTAACAACTAGTATGACACTATGACGGTATAAAGAATGAAAAAAAAACCACGGTTAGGTGGTATATATTATAATAATACAATTATGGATGGACGGACTGCCTGCCGACTGCCGACACAGAGGTAGCCACAGCCGTGAACTACCGCACTGTACACTGGTTGATAAAGAGATAGTAGTATACTCGTAACAACTAGTATGACTATGACGACGGTATAAAGAAAGAAAAAAAAATACCACGGTTAGGTGGTATATAATTATACAATTATGGATGGACGGACTGCCTGCCGAGTGCCGACTGCCGACACAGAGGTAGCCACAGCCGTGAACTACCGCACTGTACTGTGTCTGCTGCTAATATAGACTGGTTGATAAAGAGATAGTATACAACAATATACTACTATACTGGTGGTCAGGCACTGGTCACCACTAGTCACACTGGCAGTGGCACTCCTGCAGCAAAAGTGTGCACTGTTTAATTTTAAATTAATATAATATTATGTACTCCTGGCTCCTGCTATAACAACCTGCAGTGCTCCCCAGTCTCCCCCACAATTATTATAAGCTTTTATACATTGATGTGCAGCACACTGGGCTGAGCTGAGTGCACACAGACTGAGTCACACTGTGTGACTGCTGTGTATCGTTTTTTTCAGGCAGAGAACGGATATAGCAGAGAACGGATATATTAAATAAAAGTTAACTTAACAACAACTGCACTGGTCACTGTGGTAAACTCTGTCTGCACAATCTCTCTCTCTCTCTCTCTCTTCTAATCTATTCTAATGGAGAGGACGCCAGCCACGTCCTCTCCCTATCAATCTCAATGCACGTGTGAAAATGGCGGCGACGCGCGGCTCCTTATATAGAATCCGAGTCTCGCGAGAATCCGACAGCGTCATGATGACGTTCGGGCGCGCTCGGGTTAACCGAGCAAGGCGGGAAGATCCGAGTCGCTCGGACCCGTGAAAAAAAAAGTGAAGTTCGTGCGGGTTCGGATTCAAAGAAACCGAACCCGCTCATCTCTAATATCCGTACACTGCATCTCTCATACATCCATACACTGCCGCTCTCATACATCCATATATCCGTACACTGCCGCTCTCATACATCCATACACTGCCACTCTCATACATCCATATATCCGTACACTGCCGCTCTCATACATCCATACACTGCCGCTCTCATACATCCATATATCCGTACACTGCATCTCTCATACATCCATACACTGCCGCTCTCATACATACATATATCCGTACACTGCCGCTCTCATACATCCATACACTGCCGCTCTCATACATCCATATATCCGTACACTGCATCTCTCATACATCCATACACTGCCGCTCTCATACATCCATATATCCGTACACTGCCGCTCTCATACATCCATACACTGCCGCTCTCATACATCCATTATCCGTACACTGCCGCTCTCATACATCCATACACTGCCGCTCTCATACATCTATATATCCGTACACTGCCGCTCTCATACATCCATACACTGCCGCTCTCATACATCCATATATCCGTACACTGCCGCTCTCATACATACATATATCCACATACTGCCGCTCTCATACATCCATACACTGCCGCTCTCATACATCCATATATCCGTACACTGCCGCTCTCATACATCCATATACTGCCGCTCTCATACATCCATATATCCGTACACTGCCGCTCTCATACATCCATACACTGCCGCTCTCATACATCCATAAACTGTCGCTCTCATACATCCATACAGTGGCGCTCTCATACATCCATACACTGCCGCTCTCATACATCCATACACTGCCGCTCTCATACATCCATACACTGCCGCTCTCATACATCCATACACTGTCGCTCTCATACATCCATACACTGGCGCTCTCATACATCCATACACTGCCGCTCTCATACATCCATACACGGCCGCTCTCATACATCCATACACTGCCGCTCTCATACATCCATACACTGCCGCTCTCTTACATCCATACACTGCCGCTCTCATACATCCATACACTGCGCTCTCATACATCCATACACTGCCGCTCTCATACATCCATACACTGCCGCTCTCATACATCCATATATCCGTACACTGCCGCTCTCATACATCCATACACTGGCGCTCTCATACATCCATATATCCGTACACTGCCGCTCTCATACATCCATATATCCGTACACTGCCGCTCTCATACATCCATATATCCGTACACTGCCGCTCTCATACATCCATATATCCGTACACTGCCGCGCTCATACATCCATATACTGCCGCTCTCATACATCCATATATCCGTACACTGCCGCTCTCATACATCCATATATCCGTACACTGCCGCTCTCATACATCCATATATCCTTACACTGCCGCTCTCATACATCCATATATCCGTACACTGCCGCTCTCTTACATCCATACACTGCCGCTCTCATACATCCATTATCCGTACACTGCCGCTCTCATACCTCCATATATCCGTACACTGCCGCTCTCATACATCTATACACTGCCGCTCTCATACATCCATAAATCCGTACACTGCCGCTCTCATACATCCATACACTGCCGCTCTCATACATCCATACACTGCCGCTCTCATACATCCATACACTGGCGCTCTCATACATCCATACACTGCCGCTCTCATACATCCATACACTGCCGCTCTCATACATCCATACACTGCCGCTCTCATACATCCATACACTGGCGCTCTCATATATCCATATATCCGTACACTGCCGCTCTCATACATCCATATATCCGTACACTGCCGCTCTCATACATCCATATATCCGTACACTGCCGCTCTCATACATCCATATATCCGTACACTGCCGCTCTCATACATCCATATATCCGTACACTGCCGCTCTCATACATCCATATATCCGTACACTGCCGCTCTCATACATCCATATATCCGTACACTGCCGTACTCATACATCCATATACTGCCGCTCTCATACATCCATATATCCGTACACTGCCGCTCTCATACATCCATATATCCATACACTGCCGTACTCATACATCCGCACGCTGCCGCACTCATACATCCGCACGCTGATGCACTCATACATCCTGCACGCTGACGCACTCACACATCCGCGCGCTGCCGCACTCATACATCCGCACGCTGCCGCACTCATACTGCATCCGCACGCTGACGCACTCATACATCCGCTTGCAGCACCAGCGGCCGCACACCCCTCGCCCTAGTGGTCACAATCCCCCTCCCCCCATGGTAACAGTACAGATGCTGGGCAGTCACAGGAACTGTGGCTAACCAACTGTCTCCCTGTCACTTTGCTATAGAGCTTTTAGTGTGGGTGACTGTGGATGCCCCCTCCCCCCCCCCCCCCTCCACATCTAGAAAGCTAAAATGATATATCCTGGGAAACTGACACTGCTCAGCTCATAGCACCACACTGATACCCCCCCTTTGTGCGCATGCAGCAACACTGCCCTGTCACTATGCTCATGGTAGGTGCTTGTTCCTAGTCGGCTAAAGGGCCTCTGACATCAGGGAGAGGAGCAGGGTTGGTGGGATAGTAATTTCACTATCCACATCACCAACTATTCCAGTTAGTAACCTGGTGGCAAGTGAAGTGAGCCACCCAGCCCAAAGTGTAGCGAGCAAAGTGAACCCTGCGAGGGTAAATTTTGGGTCCCATGTTCCGACTTTGCTGCTCCCCCTCTTGTCGTGGATCACGTGGTAGTGACGTCAAAGGTCCTTTAGCCTTATATAATTTCACCATAACCCTGTGCTCATACACCCACACTGTGCCCTCACTGTGCTCATACACCCACACTGCGCCCTCACTGTACTCATACACCCACACTGCGCCCTCACTGTGCTCATACACCCACACTGCGCCCTCACTGTACTCATACACCCACACTGCGCCCTCACTGTGCTCATACACCCACACTGCACCCTCACTGTACTCATACACCCACAATGCGCCCTCACTGTGCTCATACACCCACACTGCGCCATCACTGCGCTCATACACCCACACTGCGCCCTCACTGTGCTCATACACCCACACTGCGCCCTCACTGTGCTCATACACCCAAACTGTGCCCTCACTGTGCTCATACACCCAAACTGCGTCCTCACTGTGCTCATACACCCACACTGCGCCCTCACTGTGCTCATACACCCACACTGCGCCATCACTGTGCTCATACACCCACACTGCGCCCTCACTGTGCTCATACACCCACACTGCGTCCTCACTGTGCTCATACACCCACACTGCGCCCTCACTGTGCTCATACACCCACACTGCGCCATCACTGTACTCATACACACACAGCGCCCTCACTGTGCTCATACACCCACACTGCGCCCTCACTGTGCTCATACACCCACACTGCGCCCTCACTGTGCTCATACACCCACACTGCGCCCTCACTGTGCTCATACACCCACACTGTGCCCTCACTGTGCTCATACACCCACAGTGCGCCCTCACTGTGCTCATACACCCACACTGCGCCCTCACTGTGCTCATACACCCACACTGCGCCCTCACTGTGCTCATACACCCACACTGCGCCCTCACTGTGCTCATACACCCACACTGCGTCCTCACTGTGCTCATACACCCACACTGCGCCCTCACTGTGCTCATACACCCACACTGCGCCCTCACTGTGCTCATACACCCACACTGCGCCATCACTGTGCTCATACACCCACACTGCGCCCTCACTGTGCTCATACACCCACACTGCGCCCTTACTGTGCTCATACACCCAAACTGCGCCCTCACTGTGCTCATACACCCAAACTGCGCCCTCACTGTGCTCATACACCCACACTGCACCCTCACTGTGCTCATACAAACAAAATGCGGCCTCACTGTGCTCATACACCCACACTGCGCCCTCACTGTGCTCATACACCCACACTGCGCCCTCACTGTGCTCATACACCCACACTGCGCCCTCACTGTGCTCATACACCCACACTGTGCCCTCACTGTGCTCATACACCCACACTGCGCCCTCACTGTGCTCATACACCCAAACTGCGCCCTCACTGTGCTCATACACCCAAACTGTGCCCTTACTGTGCTCATACACCCACACTGCGCCCTCACTGTGCTCATACACCCACACTGCGCACTCACTGTGCTCATACACCCACACTGCACCCTCACTGTACTCATACACCCACACTGCGCCCTCACTGTGCTCATACACCCACACTGCGCCTTCACTGTGCTCATACACCCACACTGCGCCCTCACTGTGCTCATACACCCACACTGCAACCTCACTGTGCTCATACACCCACACTGCGCCCTCACTGTGCTCATACACCCACACTGCGCCCTTACTGTGCTCATACACCCACACTGCGCCCTCACTGTGCTCATACACCCAAACTGCGCCCTCACTGTGCTCATACACCCACACTGCGCCCTCACTGTGCTCATACACTCACACTGCGCCCTCACTGTGCTCATACACCCACACTGCGCCCTCACTGTGCTCATACACCCACACTGCGCCCTCACTGTGCTCATACACCCACACTGCGCCCTCACTGTGCTCATACACCCAAACTGCGCCCTCACTGTGCTCAAACAAACAAAATGCGCCCTCACTGTGCTCATACACCCACACTGTGCCCTCACTGTGCTCATACACCCAAACTGCGCCCTCACTGTGCTCATACACCCAAACTGTGCCCTTACTGTGCTCATACACCCACACTGCACACTCACTGTGCTCATACACCCACACTGCGCCCTCACTGTGCTCATACACCCACACTGCGCCCTCACTGTGCTCATACACCCACACTGCGCCCTCACTGTTCTCATACACCCACACTGTGCCCTCACTGTGCTCATACACCCAAACTGCGCACTCACTGTGCTCATACACGCACACTGCGTCCTCACTGTGCTCATACACCCACACTGCGCCCTCACTGTGCTCATACACCCACACTGCGCCCTCACTGTGCTCATACACCCACACTGTGCCCTCACTGTGCTCATACACCCACACTGCGCCCTCACTGTGCTTTTACACCCAAACTGCGCCCTCACTGTGCTCATACACCCACACTGCGTCCTCACTGTGCTCATACACCCACACTGCGCCCTCACTGTGCTCATACACCCAAACTGCACCCTCACTGTGCTCATACAGCACAAACTGCGCCCTCACTGTGCTCATACAAACAAAATGTGTCCTCACTGTGCTCATACACCCACACTGCGCCCTCACTGTGCTCATACACCCACACTGCGCCCTCACTGTGCTCATACACCCAAACTGCGCCCTCACTGTGCTCATACACCCACACTGCGCCCTCACTGTGCTCATACACCCACACTGCGCCCTCACTGTGCTCATACACCCAAACTGCGCCCTCACTGTGCTCATACACCCACACTGCGCCCTCACTGTGCTCATACACCCACACTGCGCCCTCACTGTGCTCATACACCCACACTGCGCCCTCACTGTGCTCATACACCCACACTGCGCCCTCACTGTGCTCATACACCCACACTGCGCCCTCACTGTGCTCATACACCCAAACTGCGCCCTCACTGTGCTCATACACCCACACTGCGTCCTCACTGTACTCATACACCCAAACTGCGCCCTCACTGTACTCATACACCCACACTGCGCCCTCACTGTGCTCATACACCCACACTGCGCCCTCACTGTGCTCATACACCCAAACTGCGCCCTCACTGTGCTCATACACCCACACTGCGTCCTCACTGTGCTCATACACCCACACTGCGCCCTCACTGTGCTCATACAAACAAAATGCGTCCTCACTGTGCTCATACACCCACACTGCGCCCTCACTGTGCTCATACACCCACACTGTGCCCTCACTGTGCTCATACACCCAAACTGCACCCTCACTGTTCTCATACACCCAAACTGCGCCCTCACTGTGCTCATACACCCAAACTGCGCCCTCACTGTTCTCATACACCTAAACTGCGCCCTCACTGTGCACATAAACCCACACTGCGCCCTCACTGTGCTCATACACCCAAACTGCGCCCTCACTGTGCTCATAAACCCAAACTGCGCCCTCACTGTGCTCATACACCCACACTGCGTCCTCACTGTGCTCATACACCCACACTGCGCCCTCACTGTGCTCATACACCCAAACTGCACCCTCACTGTGCTCATACAGCACAAACTGCGCCCTCACTGTGCTCATACAAACAAAATGCGTCCTCACTGTGCTCATACACCCACACTGCGCCCTCACTGTGCTCATACACCCACACTGCGCCCTCACTGTGCTCATACAGCACAAACTGCGCCCTCACTGTGCTCATACAAACAAAATGCGTCCTCACTGTGCTCATACACCCACACTGCGCCCTCACTGTGCTCATACACCCACACTGCGCCCTCACTGTGCTCATACACCCAAACTGCGCCCTCACTGTGCTCAAACAAACAAAATGCGCCCTCACTGTGCTCATACACCCACACTGTGCCCTCACTGTGCTCATACACCCAAACTGCGCCCTCACTGTGCTCATTCACCCAAACTGTGCCCTTACTGTGCTCATACACCCACACTGCACACTCACTGTGCTCATACACCCACACTGCGCCCTCACTGTGCTCATACACCCACACTGCGCCCTCACTGTGCTCATACACCCACACTGCGCCCTCACTGTTCTCATACACCCACACTGTGCCCTCACTGTGCTCATACACCCAAACTGCGCACTCACTGTGCTCATACACGCACACTGCGTCCTCACTGTGCTCATACACCCACACTGCGCCCTCACTGTGCTCATACACCCACACTGCGCCCTCACTGTGCTCATACACCCAAACTGCGCCCTCACTGTGCTCAAACAAACAAAATGCGCCCTCACTGTGCTCATACACCCACACTGTGCCCTCACTGTGCTCATACACCCAAACTGCGCCCTCACTGTGCTCATACACCCAAACTGTGCCCTTACTGTGCTCATACACCCACACTGCACACTCACTGTGCTCATACACCCACACTGCGCCCTCACTGTGCTCATACACCCACACTGCGCCCTCACTGTGCTCATACACCCACACTGCGCCCTCACTGTTCTCATACACCCACACTGTGCCCTCACTGTGCTCATACACCCAAACTGCGCACTCACTGTGCTCATACACGCACACTGCGTCCTCACTGTGCTCATACACCCACACTGCGCCCTCACTGTGCTCATACACCCACACTGCGCCCTCACTGTGCTCATACACCCACACTGTGCCCTCACTGTGCTCATACACCCACACTGCGCCCTCACTGTGCTTTTACACCCAAACTGCGCCCTCACTGTGCTCATACACCCACACTGCGTCCTCACTGTGCTCATACACCCACACTGCGCCCTCACTGTGCTCATACACCCAAACTGCACCCTCACTGTGCTCATACAGCACAAACTGCGCCCTCACTGTGCTCATACAAACAAAATGTGTCCTCACTGTGCTCATACACCCACACTGCGCCCTCACTGTGCTCATACACCCACACTGCGCCCTCACTGTGCTCATACACCCAAACTGCGCCCTCACTGTGCTCATACACCCACACTGTGCCCTCACTGTGCTCATACACCCACACTGCGCCCTCACTGTGCTCATACACCCAAACTGCGCCCTCACTGTGCTCATACACCCACACTGCGCCCTCACTGTGCTCATACACCCACACTGCGCCCTCACTGTGCTCATACACCCACACTGCGCCCTCACTGTGCTCATACACCCACACTGCGCCCTCACTGTGCTCATACACCCACACTGCGCCCTCACTGTGCTCATACACCCAAACTGCGCCCTCACTGTGCTCATACACCCACACTGCGTCCTCACTGTACTCATACACCCAAACTGCGCCCTCACTGTACTCATACACCCACACTGCGCCCTCACTGTGCTCATACACCCACACTGCGCCCTCACTGTGCTCATACACCCAAACTGCGCCCTCACTGTGCTCATACACCCACACTGCGTCCTCACTGTGCTCATACACCCACACTGCGCCCTCACTGTGCTCATACAAACAAAATGCGTCCTCACTGTGCTCATACACCCACACTGCGCCCTCACTGTGCTCATACACCCACACTGTGCCCTCACTGTGCTCATACACCCAAACTGCACCCTCACTGTTCTCATACACCCAAACTGCGCCCTCACTGTGCTCATACACCCAAACTGCGCCCTCACTGTTCTCATACACCTAAACTGCGCCCTCACTGTGCACATAAACCCACACTGCGCCCTCACTGTGCTCATACACCCAAACTGCGCCCTCACTGTGCTCATAAACCCAAACTGCGCCCTCACTGTGCTCATACACCCACACTGCGTCCTCACTGTGCTCATACACCCACACTGCGCCCTCACTGTGCTCATACACCCAAACTAAACCCTCACTGTGCTCATACAGCACAAACTGCGCCCTCACTGTGCTCATACAAACAAAATGCGTCCTCACTGTGCTCATACACCCACACTGCGCCCTCACTGTGCTCATACACCCACACTGCGCCCTCACTGTGCTCATACAGCACAAACTGCGCCCTCACTGTGCTCATACAAACAAAATGTGTCCTCACTGTGCTCATACACCCACACTGCGCCCTCACTGTGCTCATACACCCACACTGCGCCCTCACTGTGCTCATACACCCAAACTGCGCCCTCACTGTGCTCATACACCCACACTGCGCCCTCACTGTGCTCATACACCCACACTGCGCCCTCACTGTGCTCATACACCCAAACTGCGCCCTCACTGTGCTCATACACCCACACTGCGCCCTCACTGTGCTCATACACCCACACTGCGCCCTCACTGTGCTCATACACCCACACTGCGCCCTCACTGTGCTCATACACCCACACTGCGCCCTCACTGTGCTCATACACCCACACTGCGCCCTCACTGTGCTCATACACCCAAACTGCGCCCTCACTGTGCTCATACACCCACACTGCGTCCTCACTGTACTCATACACCCAAACTGCGCCCTCACTGTACTCATACACCCACACTGCGCCCTCACTGTGCTCATACACCCACACTGCGCCCTCACTGTGCTCATACACCCAAACTGCGCCCTCACTGTGCTCATACACCCACACTGCGTCCTCACTGTGCTCATACACCCACACTGCGCCCTCACTGTGCTCATACAAACAAAATGCGTCCTCACTGTGCTCATACACCCACACTGCGCCCTCACTGTGCTCATACACCCACACTGTGCCCTCACTGTGCTCATACACCCAAACTGCACCCTCACTGTTCTCATACACCCAAACTGCGCCCTCACTGTGCTCATACACCCAAACTGCGCCCTCACTGTTCTCATACACCTAAACTGCGCCCTCACTGTGCACATAAACCCACACTGCGCCCTCACTGTGCTCATACACCCAAACTGCGCCCTCACTGTGCTCATAAACCCAAACTGCGCCCTCACTGTGCTCATACACCCACACTGCGTCCTCACTGTGCTCATACACCCACACTGCGCCCTCACTGTGCTCATACACCCAAACTGCACCCTCACTGTGCTCATACAGCACAAACTGCGCCCTCACTGTGCTCATACAAACAAAATGCGTCCTCACTGTGCTCATACACCCACACTGCGCCCTCACTGTGCTCATACACCCACACTGCGCCCTCACTGTGCTCATACACCCAAACTGCGCCCTCACTGTGCTCATAAACCCAAACTGCGCCCTCACTGTGCTCATACACCCACACTGCGTCCTCACTGTGCTCATACACCCACACTGCGCCCTCACTGTGCTCATACACCCAAACTAAACCCTCACTGTGCTCATACAGCACAAACTGCGCCCTCACTGTGCTCATACAAACAAAATGCGTCCTCACTGTGCTCATACACCCACACTGCGCCCTCACTGTGCTCATACACCCACACTGCGCCCTCACTGTGCTCATACAGCACAAACTGCGCCCTCACTGTGCTCATACAAACAAAATGTGTCCTCACTGTGCTCATACACCCACACTGCGCCCTCACTGTGCTCATACACCCACACTGCGCCCTCACTGTGCTCATACACCCAAACTGCGCCCTCACTGTGCTCATACACCCACACTGCGCCCTCACTGTGCTCATACACCCACACTGCGCCCTCACTGTGCTCATACACCCAAACTGCGCCCTCACTGTGCTCATACACCCACACTGCGCCCTCACTGTGCTCATACACCCACACTGCGCCCTCACTGTGCTCATACACCCACACTGCGCCCTCACTGTGCTCATACACCCACACTGCGCCCTCACTGTGCTCATACACCCACACTGCGCCCTCACTGTGCTCATACACCCAAACTGCGCCCTCACTGTGCTCATACACCCACACTGCGTCCTCACTGTACTCATACACCCAAACTGCGCCCTCACTGTACTCATACACCCACACTGCGCCCTCACTGTGCTCATACACCCACACTGCGCCCTCACTGTGCTCATACACCCAAACTGCGCCCTCACTGTGCTCATACACCCACACTGCGTCCTCACTGTGCTCATACACCCACACTGCGCCCTCACTGTGCTCATACAAACAAAATGCGTCCTCACTGTGCTCATACACCCACACTGCGCCCTCACTGTGCTCATACACCCACACTGTGCCCTCACTGTGCTCATACACCCAAACTGCACCCTCACTGTTCTCATACACCCAAACTGCGCCCTCACTGTGCTCATACACCCAAACTGCGCCCTCACTGTTCTCATACACCTAAACTGCGCCCTCACTGTGCACATAAACCCACACTGCGCCCTCACTGTGCTCATACACCCAAACTGCGCCCTCACTGTGCTCATAAACCCAAACTGCGCCCTCACTGTGCTCATACACCCACACTGCGTCCTCACTGTGCTCATACACCCACACTGCGCCCTCACTGTGCTCATACACCCAAACTGCACCCTCACTGTGCTCATACAGCACAAACTGCGCCCTCACTGTGCTCATACAAACAAAATGCGTCCTCACTGTGCTCATACACCCACACTGCGCCCTCACTGTGCTCATACACCCACACTGCGCCCTCACTGTGCTCATACACCCAAACTGCGCCCTCACTGTGCTCATACACCCACACTGCGCCCTCACTGTGCTCATACACCCACACTGCGCCCTCACTGTGCTCATACACCCACACTGCGCCCTCACTGTGCTCATACACCCACACTGTGCCCTCACTGTGCTCATACACCCAAACTGCACCCTCACTGTTCTCATACACCCAAACTGCGCCCTCACTGTGCTCATACACCCAAACTGCGCCCTCACTGTTCTCATACACCTAAACTGCGCCCTCACTGTGCACATAAACCCACACTGCGCCCTCACTGTGCTCATACACCCACACTGCGCCCTCACTGTGCTCATACACCCACACTGCGCCCTCACTGTGCTCATACACCCACACTGCGCCCTCACTGTGCTCATACACCCAAACTGCGCCCTCACTGTGCTCAAACAAACAAAATGCGCCCTCACTGTGCTCATACACCCACACTGTGCCCTCACTGTGCTCATACACCCAAACTGCGCCCTCACTGTGCTCATACACCCAAACTGTGCCCTTACTGTGCTCATACACCCACACTGCACACTCACTGTGCTCATACACCCACACTGCGCCCTCACTGTGCTCATACACCCACACTGCGCCCTCACTGTGCTCATACACCCACACTGCGCCCTCACTGTTCTCATACACCCACACTGTGCCCTCACTGTGCTCATACACCCAAACTGCGCACTCACTGTGCTCATACACGCACACTGCGTCCTCACTGTGCTCATACACCCACACTGCGCCCTCACTGTGCTCATACACCCACACTGCGCCCTCACTGTGCTCATACACCCACACTGTGCCCTCACTGTGCTCATACACCCACACTGCGCCCTCACTGTGCTTTTACACCCAAACTGCGCCCTCACTGTGCTCATACACCCACACTGCGTCCTCACTGTGCTCATACACCCACACTGCGCCCTCACTGTGCTCATACACCCAAACTGCACCCTCACTGTGCTCATACAGCACAAACTGCGCCCTCACTGTGCTCATACAAACAAAATGTGTCCTCACTGTGCTCATACACCCACACTGCGCCCTCACTGTGCTCATACACCCACACTGCGCCCTCACTGTGCTCATACACCCAAACTGCGCCCTCACTGTGCTCATACACCCACACTGCGCCCTCACTGTGCTCATACACCCACACTGCGCCCTCACTGTGCTCATACACCCAAACTGCGCCCTCACTGTGCTCATACACCCACACTGCGCCCTCACTGTGCTCATACACCCACACTGCGCCCTCACTGTGCTCATACACCCACACTGCGCCCTCACTGTGCTCATACACCCACACTGCGCCCTCACTGTGCTCATACACCCACACTGCGCCCTCACTGTGCTCATACACCCAAACTGCGCCCTCACTGTGCTCATACACCCACACTGCGTCCTCACTGTACTCATACACCCAAACTGCGCCCTCACTGTACTCATACACCCACACTGCGCCCTCACTGTGCTCATACACCCACACTGCGCCCTCACTGTGCTCATACACCCAAACTGCGCCCTCACTGTGCTCATACACCCACACTGCGTCCTCACTGTGCTCATACACCCACACTGCGCCCTCACTGTGCTCATACAAACAAAATGCGTCCTCACTGTGCTCATACACCCACACTGCGCCCTCACTGTGCTCATACACCCACACTGTGCCCTCACTGTGCTCATACACCCAAACTGCACCCTCACTGTTCTCATACACCCAAACTGCGCCCTCACTGTGCTCATACACCCAAACTGCGCCCTCACTGTTCTCATACACCTAAACTGCGCCCTCACTGTGCACATAAACCCACACTGCGCCCTCACTGTGCTCATACACCCAAACTGCGCCCTCACTGTGCTCATAAACCCAAACTGCGCCCTCACTGTGCTCATACACCCACACTGCGTCCTCACTGTGCTCATACACCCACACTGCGCCCTCACTGTGCTCATACACCCAAACTGCACCCTCACTGTGCTCATACAGCACAAACTGCGCCCTCACTGTGCTCATACAAACAAAATGCGTCCTCACTGTGCTCATACACCCACACTGCGCCCTCACTGTGCTCATACACCCACACTGCGCCCTCACTGTGCTCATACAGCACAAACTGCGCCCTCACTGTGCTCATACAAACAAAATGCGTCCTCACTGTGCTCATACACCCACACTGCGCCCTCACTGTGCTCATACACCCACACTGCGCCCTCACTGTGCTCATACACCCAAACTGCGCCCTCACTGTGCTCAAACAAACAAAATGCGCCCTCACTGTGCTCATACACCCACACTGTGCCCTCACTGTGCTCATACACCCAAACTGCGCCCTCACTGTGCTCATTCACCCAAACTGTGCCCTTACTGTGCTCATACACCCACACTGCACACTCACTGTGCTCATACACCCACACTGCGCCCTCACTGTGCTCATACACCCACACTGCGCCCTCACTGTGCTCATACACCCACACTGCGCCCTCACTGTTCTCATACACCCACACTGTGCCCTCACTGTGCTCATACACCCAAACTGCGCACTCACTGTGCTCATACACGCACACTGCGTCCTCACTGTGCTCATACACCCACACTGCGCCCTCACTGTGCTCATACACCCACACTGCGCCCTCACTGTGCTCATACACCCAAACTGCGCCCTCACTGTGCTCAAACAAACAAAATGCGCCCTCACTGTGCTCATACACCCACACTGTGCCCTCACTGTGCTCATACACCCAAACTGCGCCCTCACTGTGCTCATACACCCAAACTGTGCCCTTACTGTGCTCATACACCCACACTGCACACTCACTGTGCTCATACACCCACACTGCGCCCTCACTGTGCTCATACACCCACACTGCGCCCTCACTGTGCTCATACACCCACACTGCGCCCTCACTGTTCTCATACACCCACACTGTGCCCTCACTGTGCTCATACACCCAAACTGCGCACTCACTGTGCTCATACACGCACACTGCGTCCTCACTGTGCTCATACACCCACACTGCGCCCTCACTGTGCTCATACACCCACACTGCGCCCTCACTGTGCTCATACACCCACACTGTGCCCTCACTGTGCTCATACACCCACACTGCGCCCTCACTGTGCTTTTACACCCAAACTGCGCCCTCACTGTGCTCATACACCCACACTGCGTCCTCACTGTGCTCATACACCCACACTGCGCCCTCACTGTGCTCATACACCCAAACTGCACCCTCACTGTGCTCATACAGCACAAACTGCGCCCTCACTGTGCTCATACAAACAAAATGTGTCCTCACTGTGCTCATACACCCACACTGCGCCCTCACTGTGCTCATACACCCACACTGCGCCCTCACTGTGCTCATACACCCAAACTGCGCCCTCACTGTGCTCATACACCCACACTGCGCCCTCACTGTGCTCATACACCCACACTGCGCCCTCACTGTGCTCATACACCCAAACTGCGCCCTCACTGTGCTCATACACCCACACTGCGCCCTCACTGTGCTCATACACCCACACTGCGCCCTCACTGTGCTCATACACCCACACTGCGCCCTCACTGTGCTCATACACCCACACTGCGCCCTCACTGTGCTCATACACCCACACTGCGCCCTCACTGTGCTCATACACCCAAACTGCGCCCTCACTGTGCTCATACACCCACACTGCGTCCTCACTGTACTCATACACCCAAACTGCGCCCTCACTGTACTCATACACCCACACTGCGCCCTCACTGTGCTCATACACCCACACTGCGCCCTCACTGTGCTCATACACCCAAACTGCGCCCTCACTGTGCTCATACACCCACACTGCGTCCTCACTGTGCTCATACACCCACACTGCGCCCTCACTGTGCTCATACAAACAAAATGCGTCCTCACTGTGCTCATACACCCACACTGCGCCCTCACTGTGCTCATACACCCACACTGTGCCCTCACTGTGCTCATACACCCAAACTGCACCCTCACTGTTCTCATACACCCAAACTGCGCCCTCACTGTGCTCATACACCCAAACTGCGCCCTCACTGTTCTCATACACCTAAACTGCGCCCTCACTGTGCACATAAACCCACACTGCGCCCTCACTGTGCTCATACACCCAAACTGCGCCCTCACTGTGCTCATAAACCCAAACTGCGCCCTCACTGTGCTCATACACCCACACTGCGTCCTCACTGTGCTCATACACCCACACTGCGCCCTCACTGTGCTCATACACCCAAACTAAACCCTCACTGTGCTCATACAGCACAAACTGCGCCCTCACTGTGCTCATACAAACAAAATGCGTCCTCACTGTGCTCATACACCCACACTGCGCCCTCACTGTGCTCATACACCCACACTGCGCCCTCACTGTGCTCATACAGCACAAACTGCGCCCTCACTGTGCTCATACAAACAAAATGTGTCCTCACTGTGCTCATACACCCACACTGCGCCCTCACTGTGCTCATACACCCACACTGCGCCCTCACTGTGCTCATACACCCAAACTGCGCCCTCACTGTGCTCATACACCCACACTGCGCCCTCACTGTGCTCATACACCCACACTGCGCCCTCACTGTGCTCATACACCCAAACTGCGCCCTCACTGTGCTCATACACCCACACTGCGCCCTCACTGTGCTCATACACCCATACTGCGCCCTCACTGTGCTCATACACCCACACTGCGCCCTCACTGTGCTCATACACCCACACTGCGCCCTCACTGTGCTCATACACCCACACTGCGCCCTCACTGTGCTCATACACCCAAACTGCGCCCTCACTGTGCTCATACACCCACACTGCGTCCTCACTGTACTCATACACCCAAACTGCGCCCTCACTGTACTCATACACCCACACTGCGCCCTCACTGTGCTCATACACCCACACTGCGCCCTCACTGTGCTCATACACCCAAACTGCGCCCTCACTGTGCTCATACACCCACACTGCGTCCTCACTGTGCTCATACACCCACACTGCGCCCTCACTGTGCTCATACAAACAAAATGCGTCCTCACTGTGCTCATACACCCACACTGCGCCCTCACTGTGCTCATACACCCACACTGTGCCCTCACTGTGCTCATACACCCAAACTGCACCCTCACTGTTCTCATACACCCAAACTGCGCCCTCACTGTGCTCATACACCCAAACTGCGCCCTCACTGTTCTCATACACCTAAACTGCGCCCTCACTGTGCACATAAACCCACATTGCGCCCTCACTGTGCTCATACACCCAAACTGCGCCCTCACTGTGCTCATAAACCCAAACTGCGCCCTCACTGTGCTCATACACCCACACTGCGTCCTCACTGTGCTCATACACCCACACTGCGCCCTCACTGTGCTCATACACCCAAACTGCACCCTCACTGTGCTCATACAGCACAAACTGCGCCCTCACTGTGCTCATACAAACAAAATGCGTCCTCACTGTGCTCATACACCCACACTGCGCCCTCACTGTGCTCATACACCCACACTGCGCCCTCACTGTGCTCATACACCCAAACTGCGCCCTCACTGTGCTCATACACCCACACTGCGCCCTCACTGTGCTCATACACCCACACTGCGCCCTCACTGTGCTCATACACCCACACTGCGCCCTCACTGTGCTCATACACCCACACTGTGCCCTCACTGTGCTCATACACCCAAACTGCACCCTCACTGTTCTCATACACCCAAACTGCGCCCTCACTGTGCTCATACACCCAAACTGCGCCCTCACTGTTCTCATACACCTAAACTGCGCCCTCACTGTGCACATAAACCCACACTGCGCCCTCACTGTGCTCATACACCCAAACTGCGCCCTCACTGTGCTCATAAACCCAAACTGCGCCCTCACTGTGCTCATACACCCACACTGCGTCCTCACTGTGCTCATACACCCACACTGCGCCCTCACTGTGCTCATACACCCAAACTGCACCCTCACTGTGCTCATACAGCACAAACTGCGCCCTCACTGTGCTCATACAAACAAAATGCGTCCTCACTGTGCTCATACACCCACACTGCGCCCTCACTGTGCTCATACACCCACACTGCGCCCTCACTGTGCTCATACACCCAAACTGCGCCCTCACTGTGCTCATACACCCACACTGCGCCCTCACTGTGCTCATACACCCACACTGTGCCCTCACTGTGCTCATACACCCAAACTGCGCCCTCACTGTGCTCATACACCCACACTGCGTCCTCACTGTACTCATACACCCACACTGCGCCCTCACTGTACTCATACACCCACACTGCGCCCTCACTGTGCTCATACACCCACACTGCGCCCTCACTGTGCTCATACACCCAAACTGCGCCCTCACTGTGCTCATACACCCACACTGCGTCCTCACTGTGCTCATACACCCACACTGCGCCCTCACTGTGCTCATACAAACAAAATGCGTCCTCACTGTGCTCATACACCCACACTGCGCCCTCACTGTGCTCATACACCCACACTGTGCCCTCACTGTGCTCATACACCCAAACTGCGCCCTCACTGTTCTCATACACCCAAACTGCGCCCTCACTGTGCTCATACACCCAAACTGCGCCCTCACTGTTCTCATAAACCTAAACTGCGCCCTCACTGTGCACATAAACCCACACTGCGCCCTCACTGTGCTCATACACCCAAACTGCGCCCTCACTGTGCTCATAAACCCAAACTGCGCCCTCACTGTGCTCATACACCCAAACTGCGCCCTCACTGTGCTCATACACCCACACTGCGCCCTCACTGTGCTCACACACACACACTGCGCCTTCACTGTGCTCATACACCCAAACTGCGCCCTCACTGTGCTCATACACCCACACTGCGCCCTCACTGTGCTCATACACCCAAACTGCGCCCTCACTGTGCTCATACACCCAAACTGTGCCCTCACTGTGCTCATACACCCACACTGCGCCCTCACTGTGCTCATACACCCACACTGCGCCCTCACTGTGCTCATACACCCACACTGCGCCCTCACTGTGCTCATACACCCACACTGCGCCCTCACTGTGCTCATACACCCACACTGCGCCCTCACTGTGGTCATACACCCAAACTGCGCCCTCACTGTGCTCATACACCCAAACTGCGCCCTCACTGTGCTCATACAAACAAAATGCATCCTCACTGTGCTCATACACCCACACTGCGCCCTCACTGTGCTCATACACCCACACTGCGCCCTCACTGTGCTCATACACCCAAACTGCGCCCTCACTGTTCTCATACACCCAAACTGCGCCCTCACTGTGCTCATAAACCCACACTGCGCCCTCACTGTGCTCATACACCCAAACTGCACCCTCACTGTGCTCATAAACCCAAACTGCGCCCTCACTGTGCTCATACACCCACACTGCGCCCTCACTGTGCTCATACACCCACACTGCGCCCTCACTGTGCTCATACACCCACACTGCGCCCTCACTGTGCTCATACACCCAAACTGCGCCCTCACTGTGCTCATACACCCAAACTGCGCCCTCACTGTGCTCAAACAAACAAAATGCACCCTCACTGTGCTCATACACCCACACTGTGCCCTCACTGTGCTCATACACCCAAACTGCGCCCTCACTGTGCTCATACACCCAAACTGTGCCCTTACTGTGCTCATACACCCACACTGCGCCCTCACTGTGCTCATACACCCACACTGCGCCCTCACTGTGCTCATACACCCACACTGCGCCCTCACTGTGCTCAAACAAACAAAATGCGCCCTCACTGTGCTCATACACCCACACTGTGCCCTCACTGTGCTCATACACCCAAACTGCGCCCTCACTGTGCTCATACACCCAAACTGTGCCCTTACTGTGCTCATACACCAACACTGCGCCCTCACTGTGCTCATACACCCACACTGCACACTCACTGTGCTCATACACCCACACTGCGCCCTCACTGTGCTCATACACCCACACTGCGCCCTCACTGTGCTCATACACCCACACTGCGCCCTCACTGTTCTCATACACCCACACTGTGCCCTCACTGTGCTCATACACCCAAACTGCGCCCTCACTGTGCTCATACAAACAAAATGCGGCCTCACTGTGCTCATACACCCACACTGCGCCCTCACTGTGCTTTTACACCCAAACTGCGCCCTCACTGTGCTCATACACCCACACTGCGTCCTCACTGTGCTCATACACCCACACTGCGCCCTCACTGTGCTCATACACCCAAACTGCACCCTCACTGTGCTCATACAGCACAAACTGCGCCCTCACTGTGCTCATACAAACAAAATGTGTCCTCACTGTGCTCATACACCCACACTGCGCCCTCACTGTGCTCATACACCCACACTGCGCCCTCACTGTGCTCATACACCCAAACTGCGCCCTCACTGTGCTCATACACCCACACTGCGCCCTCACTGTGCTCATACACCCACACTGCGCCCTCACTGTGCTCATACACCCAAACTGCGCCCTCACTGTGCTCATACACCCACACTGCGCCCTCACTGTGCTCATACACCCACACTGCGCCCTCACTGTGCTCATACACCCACACTGCGCCCTCACTGTGCTCATACACCCACACTGCGCCCTCACTGTGCTCATACACCCACACTGCGCCCTCACTGTGCTCATACACCCAAACTGCGCCCTCACTGTGCTCATACACCCACACTGCGTCCTCACTGTACTCATACACCCAAACTGCGCCCTCACTGTACTCATACACCCACACTGCGCCCTCACTGTGCTCATACACCCACACTGCGCCCTCACTGTGCTCATACACCCAAACTGCGCCCTCACTGTGCTCATACACCCACACTGCGTCCTCACTGTGCTCATACACCCACACTGCGCCCTCACTGTGCTCATACAAACAAAATGCGTCCTCACTGTGCTCATACACCCACACTGCGCCCTCACTGTGCTCATACACCCACACTGTGCCCTCACTGTGCTCATACACCCAAACTGCACCCTCACTGTTCTCATACACCCAAACTGCGCCCTCACTGTGCTCATACACCCAAACTGCGCCCTCACTGTTCTCATACACCCACACTGCGCCCTCACTGTGCTCATACACCCAAACTGCACCCTCACTGTTCTCATACACCCAAACTGCGCCCTCACTGTGCTCATACACCCAAACTGCGCCCTCACTGTGCTCATACACCCACACTGCGCCCTCACTGTGCTCATACACCCAAACTGCGCCCTCACTGTGCTCATACACCCACACTGCGCCCTCACTGTGCTCATACACCCAAACTGCGCCCTCACTGTTCTCATACACCCAAACTGCGCCCTCACTGTGCTCATACACCCAAACTGCGCCCTCACTGTTCTCATACACCCACACTGTGCCCTCACTGTGCTCATACACCCAAACTGCACCCTCACTGTTCTCATACACCCAAACTGCGCCCTCACTGTGCTCATACACCCAAACTGCGCCCTCACTGTGCTCATACACCCACACTGCGCCCTCACTGTGCTCATACACCCAAACTGCGCCCTCACTGTGCTCATACACCCACACTGCGCCCTCACTGTGCTCATACACCCACACTGCGCCCTCACTGTGCTCATACACCCAAACTGCGCCCTCACTGTGCTCATACACCCACACTGCGTCCTCACTGTACTCATACACCCACACTGCGCCCTCACTGTACTCATACACCCACACTGCGCCCTCACTGTGCTCATACACCCACACTGCGCCCTCACTGTGCTCATACACCCAAACTGCGCCCTCACTGTGCTCATACACCCACACTGCGTCCTCACTGTGCTCATACACCCACACTGCGCCCTCACTGTGCTCATACAAACAAAATGCGTCCTCACTGTGCTCATACACCCACACTGCGCCCTCACTGTGCTCATACACCCACACTGTGCCCTCACTGTGCTCATACACCCAAACTGCGCCCTCACTGTTCTCATACACCCAAACTGCGCCCTCACTGTGCTCATACACCCAAACTGCGCCCTCACTGTTCTCATAAACCTAAACTGCGCCCTCACTGTGCACATAAACCCACACTGCGCCCTCACTGTGCTCATACACCCAAACTGCGCCCTCACTGTGCTCATAAACCCAAACTGCGCCCTCACTGTGCTCATACACCCAAACTGCGCCCTCACTGTGCTCATACACCCACACTGCGCCCTCACTGTGCTAACACACACACACTGCGCCTTCACTGTGCTCATACACCCAAACTGCGCCCTCACTGTGCTCATACACCCACACTGCGCCCTCACTGTGCTCATACACCCAAACTGCGCCCTCACTGTGCTCATACACCCAAACTGTGCCCTCACTGTGCTCATACACCCACACTGCGCCCTCACTGTGCTCATACACCCACACTGCGCCCTCACTGTGCTCATACACCCACACTGCGCCCTCACTGTGCTCATACACCCACACTGCGCCCTCACTGTGCTCATACACCCACACTGCGCCCTCACTGTGGTCATACACCCAAACTGCGCCCTCACTGTGCTCATACACCCAAACTGCGCCCTCACTGTGCTCATACAAACAAAATGCATCCTCACTGTGCTCATACACCCACACTGCGCCCTCACTGTGCTCATACACCCACACTGCGCCCTCACTGTGCTCATACACCCAAACTGCGCCCTCACTGTTCTCATACACCCAAACTGCGCCCTCACTGTGCTCATAAACCCACACTGCGCCCTCACTGTGCTCATACACCCAAACTGCACCCTCACTGTGCTCATAAACCCAAACTGCGCCCTCACTGTGCTCATACACCCACACTGCGCCCTCACTGTGCTCGTACACCCACACTGCGCCCTCACTGTGCTCATACACCCACACTGCGCCCTCACTGTGCTCATACACCCAAACTGCGCCCTCACTGTGCTCATACACCCAAACTGCGCCCTCACTGTGCTCAAACAAACAAAATGCACCCTCACTGTGCTCATACACCCACACTGTGCCCTCACTGTGCTCATACACCCAAACTGCGCCCTCACTGTGCTCATACACCCAAACTGTGCCCTTACTGTGCTCATACACCCACACTGCGCCCTCACTGTGCTCATACACCCACACTGTGCACTCACTGTGCTCATACACCCACACTGCGCCCTCACTGTGCTCATACACCCACACTGTGCCCTCACTGTGCTCATACACCCACACTGCGCCCTCACTGTGCTCATACACCCAAACTGCGCCCTCACTGTGCTCATACACCCACACTGCGCCCTCACTGTGCTCATACACCCAAACTGCGCCCTCACTGTTCTCATACACCCAAACTGCGCCCTCACTGTGCTCATAAACCCACACTGCGCCCTCACTGTGCTCATACACCCAAACTGCACCCTCACTGTGCTCATAAACCCAAACTGCGCCCTCACTGTGCTCATACACCCACACTGCGCCCTCACTGTGCTCGTACACCCACACTGCGCCCTCACTGTGCTCATACACCCACACTGCGCCCTCACTGTGCTCATACACCCAAACTGCGCCCTCACTGTGCTCATACACCCAAACTGCGCCCTCACTGTGCTCAAACAAACAAAATGCACCCTCACTGTGCTCATACACCCACACTGTGCCCTCACTGTGCTCATACACCCAAACTGCGCCCTCACTGTGCTCATACACCCAAACTGTGCCCTTACTGTGCTCATACACCCACACTGCGCCCTCACTGTGCTCATACACCCACACTGTGCACTCACTGTGCTCATACACCCACACTGCGCCCTCACTGTGCTCATACACCCACACTGTGCCCTCACTGTGCTCATACACCCACACTGCGCCCTCACTGTGCTCATACACCCAAACTGCGCCCTCACTGTGCTCATACACCCACACTGCGCCCTCACTGTGCTCATACAAACAAAATGCGTCCTCACTGTGCTCATACACCCACACTGCGCCCTCACTGTGCTCTCACTGTGCTCATACACCCACACTGTGCCTTCACTGTGCTCATACACCCAAACTGTGCCCTCACTGTGCTCATACACCCAAACTGCGCCCTCACTGTGCTCATAAACCCACACTGCGCCCTCACTGTGCTCATACACCCAAACTGCGCCCTCACTGTGCTCATAAACCCAAACTGCGCCCTCACTGTGCTCATACACCCAAACTGCGGCCTCACTATGCTCATACACCCACACTGCGCCCTCACTGTGCTCATACACCCACACTGAGCCCTCACTGTGCTCATACACCCACACTGCGCCCTCACTGTGCTCATACACCCAAACTGCGCCCTCACTGTGCTCATACACCCACACAGCGCCCTCACTGTGCTCATACACCCACACTGCGCCCTCACTGTGCTCATACACCCACACTGCGCCCTCATTCTGCTCATACACCCACACTGCGCCCTCACTGTGCTCATACACCCAAACTGCGCCCTCACTGTGCTCATACACCCACACTGCGCCCTCACTGTGCTCATACACCCACACTGCGCCCTAACTGTGCTCATACACCCACACTGCGCCCTCACTGTGCTCATACACCCACACTGCGCCCTCACTGTGCTCATACACCCACACTGCGCCCTCAATGTGGTCATACACCCAAACTGCGCCTTCACTGTGCTCATACACCCAAACTGCGCCCTCACTGTGCTCAAACAAACAAAATGCACCCTCACTGTGCTCATACACCCACACTGTGCCCTCACTGTGCTCATACACCCAAACTGCGCCCTCACTGTGCTCATACACCCAAACTGTGCCCTTACTGTGCTCATACACCCACACTGCGCCCTCACTGTGCTCATACACCCACACTGTGCCTTCACTGTGCTCATACACCCAAACTGTGCCCTCACTGTGCTCATACACCCAAACTGCGCCCTCACTGTGCTCATAAACCCACACTGCGCCCTCACTGTGCTCATACACCCAAACTGCGCCCTCACTGTGCTCATAAACCCAAACTGCGCCCTCACTGTGCTCATACACCCAAACTGCGGCCTCACTATGCTCATACACCCACACTGCGCCCTCACTGTGCTCATACACCCACACTGAGCCCTCACTGTGCTCATACACCCACACTGCGCCCTCACTGTGCTCATACACCCAAACTGCGCCCTCACTGTGCTCATACACCCACACTGCGCCCTCACTGTGCTCATACACCCACACTGCGCCCTCACTGTGCTCATACACCCACACTGCGCCCTCACTGTGCTCATACACCCACACTGCGCCCTCACTGTGCTCATACACCCAAACTGCGCCCTCACTGTGCTCATACACCCACACTGCATCCTCACTGTGCTCATACACCCACACTGCGCCCTCACTGTGCTCATACACCCACACTGCGCCCTCACTGTGCTCATACACCCACACTTTGCCCTCACTGTGCTCATACACCCAAACTGCGCCCTCACTGTGCTCATACACCCACACTGCGTCCTCACTGTGCTCATACACCCACACTGCGCCCTCACTGTGGTCATACACCCAAACTGCGCCCTCACTGTGCTCATACACCCAAACTGCGCCCTCACTGTGCTCATACAAACAAAATGCGTCCTCACTGTGCTCATACACCCACACTGCGCCCTCACTGTGCTCATACACCCACACTGTGCCCTCACTGTGCTCATACACCCAAACTGCGCCCTCACTGTGCTCATACACCCAAACTGCGCCCTCACTGTGCTCATAAACCCACACTGCGCCCTCACTGTGCTCATACACCCAAACTGCGCCCTCACTGTGCTCATAAACCCAAACTGCGCCCTCACTGTGCTCATACACCCAAACTGCGCCCTCACTGTGCTTATACACCCACACTGCGCCCTCACTGTGCTCATACACCCACACTGCGCCCTCACTGTGCTCATACACCCAAACTGCGCCCTAACTGTGCTCATACACCCACACTGCGCCCTCACTGTGCTCATACACCCAAACTGCACCCTCACTGTGCTCATACACCCAAACTGTGCCCTCACTGTGCTCATACACCCAAACTGCATCCTCACTGTGCTCATACACCCACACTGCGCCCTCACTGTGCTCATATACCCACACTGCGCCCTCACTGTACTCATACACCCACACTGCGCCCTCACTGTGCTCATACACCCACACTGCGCCCTCACTGTGCTCATACACCCACACTGCGCCCTCACTGTGCTCATACACCCACACTGCATCCTCACTGTGCTCATACACCCAAACTGCGCCCTCACTGTGCTCTTACACCCACACTGCACCCTCACTGTACTCATACACCCACACTGCGCCCTCACTGTGCTCATTCTCCCACACTGCGCCCTTACTGTGCTCATACACCCACACTGCGCCCTCACTGTGCTCATACACCCAAACTGCGCCCTCACTGTGCTCATACACCCACACTGCGTCCTCACTGTGCTCATACACCCACACTGCGCCCTCACTGTGGTCATACACCCAAACTGCGCCCTCACTGTGCTCATACACCCAAACTGCGCCCTCACTGTGCTCATACACCCAAACTGCGCCCTCACTGTGCTCATAACCCCACACTGCGCCCTCACTGTGCTCATACACCCAAACTGCGCCCTCACTGTGCTCATAAACCCAAACTGCGCCCTCACTGTGCTCATACACCCACACTGCGCCCTCACTGTGCTCATACACCCACACTGCGCCTTCACTGTGCTCTTACACCCACACTGCGCCCTCACTGTGCTCATACACCCACACTGCGCCCTCACTGTGCTCATACACCCAAACTGCGCCCTCACTGTGCTCATACACCCAAACTGTGCCCTCACTGTGCTCATACACCCAAACTGCGTCCTCACTGTGCTCATACACCCACACTGCACCCTCACTGTGCTCATACACCCACACTGCGCCCTCACTGTACTCATACACCCACACTGCGCCCTCACTGTGCTCATACACCCACACTGCAACCTCACTGTGCTCATACACCCACACTGCGTCCTCACTGTGCTCATACACCCACACTGCGCCCTCACTGTGCTCATACACCCAAACTACGCCCTCACTGTGCTCATACAAACAAAATGCGGCCTCACTGTGCTCATACAAGCAAAATGCGTCCTCACTGTGCTCATACACCCACACTGTGCCCTCACTGTGCTCATACACCCAAACTGCGCCCTCACTGTGCTCATACACCCAAACTGCGCCCTCACTGTGCTCATAAACCCACACTGCGCCCTCACTGTGCTCATACACCCAAACTGCGCCCTCACTGTGCTCATAAACCCAAACTGCGCCCTCACTGTGCTCATACACCCAAACTGCGCCCTCACTGTGCTCATACACCCACACTACGCCCTCACTGTGCTCATACACCCACACTGCGCCCTCACTGTGCTCATACACCCACACTGCGCCCTCACTGTGCTCATACACCCAAACTGCGCCCGCACTGTGCTCATACACCCACACTGCGCCCTCACTGTGCTCATACACCCACACTGCGCCCTCACTGTGCTCATACACACAAACTGCGCCCTCACTGTGTTCATACACCCAAACTGCGCCCTCACTGTGCTCATACACCCAAACTGCGCCCTCACTGTGCTCATACACCCTCACTGCGCCCTCACTGTGCTCATACACCCACACTGCGCCCTCACTGTGCTCATACACCCACACTGCGCCCTCACTGTGTTCATACACCCAAACTGCGCCCTCACTGTGCTCATACACCCACACTGCGCCCTCACTGTGCTCATACACCCAAACTGCGCCCTCACTGTGCTCATAAACCCACACTGCGCCCTCACTGTGCTCATACACCCAAACTGCGCCCTCACTGTGCTCATAAACCCAAACTGCGCCCTCACTGTGCTCATACACCCAAACTGCGCCCTCACTGTGCTCATACACCCACACTGCGCCCTCACTGTGCTCATACACCCACACTGCGCCCTCACTGTGCTCATACACCCACACTGCGCCCTCACTGTGCTCATACACCCACACTGCACCCTCACTGTGCTCATACATCCACACTGCGCCCTCACTGTGCTCATACACCCACACTGCGCCCTCACTGTGCTCATACACCCAAACTGCACCGTCACTGTGGTCATACACCCAAACTGCGCCCTCACTGTGCTCATACACCCACACTGCGCCCTCACTGTGCTCATACACCCACACTGCGCCCTCACTGTGCTCATACACCCACACTGTGCCCTCACTGTGCTCATACACCCACACTGCGCCCTCACTGTGCTCATACACCCAAACTGCGCCCTCACTGTGCTCATACACCCACACTGCGTCCTCACTGTGCTCATACACCCACACTGCGCCCTCACTGTGCTCATACACCCAAACTGCGCCCTCACTGTGCTCATACACCCAAACTGCGCCCTCACTGTGCTCATACACCCAAACTGCGCCCTCACTGTGCTCATACACCCAAACTGCGCCCTCACTGTGCTCATACACCCACACTGCGCCCTCACTGTGCTCATACCCCCAAACTGCGCCCTCACTGTGCTCATACACCCACACTGCGCCCTCACTGTGCTCATACACCCACACTGCGCCCTCACTGTGCTCATACACCCAAACTGCGCCCTCACTGTGCTCATACAAACAAAATGCGTCCTCACTGTGCTCATACACCCACACTGCGCCCTCACTGTGCTCATACACCCACAGTGCGCCCTCACTGTGCTCATACCCCCAAACTGTGCCCTCACAGTGCTCATACACCCAAACTGCGCCCTCACTGTGCTCACACACCCACACTGCGCCCTCACTGTGCTCATACACCGAAACTGCGCCCTCACTGTGCTCATACACCCACACTGTGCCCTCACTGTGCTCATACACCCAAACTGCGCCCTCACTGTGCTCATACACCCAAATAGCGCCCTCACTGTGCTCATACACCCAAACTGCGCCCTCACTGTGCTCATACACCCACACTGCGCCCTCACTGTGCTCATACACCCAAACTGCGCCCTCACTGTGCTCATACACCCACACTGCGTCCTCACTGTGCTCATACACCCACACTGCACCCTCACTGTGCTCATACACCCAAACTGCACCCTCACTGTGCTCATACACCCAAACTGCGCCCTCACTGTGCTCATACACCCAAACTGCGCCCTCACTGTGCTCATACACCCAAACTGCGCCCTCACTGTGCTCATACACCCACACTGCGCCCTCACTGTGCTCATACCCCCAAACTGCGCCCTCACTGTGCTCATACACCCACACTGCGCCCTCACTGTGCTCATACACCCACACTGCGCCCTCACTGTGCTCATACACCCAAACTGCGCCCTCACTGTGCTCATACAAACAAAATGCGTCCTCACTGTGCTCATACACCCACACTGCGCCCTCACTGTGCTCATACACCCACAGTGCGCCCTCACTGTGCTCATACCCCCAAACTGTGCCCTCACAGTGCTCATACACCCAAACTGCGCCCTCACTGTGCTCACACACCCACACTGCGCCCTCACTGTGCTCATACACCGAAACTGCGCCCTCACTGTGCTCATACACCCACACTGTGCCCTCACTGTGCTCATACACCCAAACTGCACCCTCACTGTGCTCATACACCCAAACTGCGCCCTCACTGTGCTCATAAACCCACACTGCGCCCTCACTGTGCTCATACACCCAAACTGCGCCCTCACTGTGCTCATAAACTCAAACTGCGCCCTCACTGTGCTCATACACCCAAACTGCGCCCTCACTGTGCTCATACACCCACACTGCGCCCTCACTGTGCTCATACACCCACACTGCGCCCTCACTGTGCTCATACACCCACACTGCGCCCTCACTGTGCTCATACACCCAAACTGCGCCCGCACTGTGCTCATACACCCACACTGCGCCCTCACTGTGCTCATACACCCACACTGCGCCCTCACTGTGCTCATACACCCAAACTGCGCCCTCACTGTGCTCATACACCCAAACTGCGCCCTCACTGTGCTCATACACCCAAACTGCGCCCTCACTGTGCTCATACACCCACACTGCGCCCTCACTGTGCTCATACACCCACACTGCGCCCTCACTGTGCTCATACACCCACACTGTGCCCTCACTGTGCTCATACACCCACACTGTGCCCTCACTGTGCTCATACACCCACACTGCGCCCTCACTGTGCTCATACACCCAAACTGCGCCCTCACTGTGCTCATACACCCACACTGCGTCCTCACTGTGCTCATACACCCACACTGCGCCCTCACTGTGCTCATACACCCACACTGCGCCCTCACTGTGCTCATACACCCAAACTGCGCCCTCACTGTGCTCATACACCCACACTGCGCCCTCACTGTGCTCATACACCCAAACTGCGCCCTCACTGTGCTCATACACCCAAACTGCGCCCTCACTGTACTCATACACCCAAACTGCGCCCTCACTGTGCTCATACACCCACACTGCGCCCTCACTGTGCTCATACCCCCAAACTGTGCCCTCACTGTGCTCATACACCCAAACTGCGCCCTCACTGTGCTCATACACCCACACTGCACCCTCACTGTGCTCATACACCCAAACTGCGCCCTCACTGTGCTCATAAACCCACACTGCACCCTCACTGTGCTCATACACCCAAACTGCACCCTCACTGTGCTCATAAACCCACACTGTGCCCTCACTGTGCTCATACACCCACACTGCGCCCTCACTGTGCTCATAAACCCACACTGTGCCCTCACTGTGCTCATGCACCCAAACTGCGCCCTCACTGTGCTCATACACCCACACTGCACCCTCACTGTGCTCATACACCCACACTGCGCCCTCACTGTGCTCATACACCCACACTGCACCCTCACTGTGCTCATACACCCAAACTGCGCCCTCACTGTGCTCATACACCCACACTGCGCCCTCACTGTGCTCATACACCCACACTGCGCCCTCACTGTGTTCATACACCCAAACTGCGCCCTCACTGTGCTCATACACCCACACTGCGCCCTCACTGTGCTCATACACCCACACTGCTCCCTCACTGTGCTCATACACCCACACTGCGCCCTCACTTTGCTCATACACCCACACTGTGCCATCACTGTGCTCATACACCCACACTGCGCCCTCACTGTGCTCATACACCCAAACTGCGCCCTCACTGTGCTCATACACCCACACTGCGTCCTCACTGTGCTCATACACCCACACTGCACCCTCACTGTGCTCATACACCCACACTGCGCCCTCACTGTGCTCATACACCCACACTGCACCCTCACTGTGCTCATACACCCACACTGCGTCCTCACTGTGCTCATACACCCACACTGCGCCCTCACTGTGCTCATACACCCAAACTGCGCCCTCACTGTGCTCATACACCCAAACTGCGCCCTCACTGTGCTCATACAAACAAAATGCGTCCTCACTGTGCTCATACACCCACACTATGCCCTCACTGTGCTCATACACCCACACTGCGCCCTCACTGTGCTCATACACCCAAACTGCGCCCTCACTGTGCTCATAAACCCACACTGCGCCCTCACTGTGCTCATACACCCAAACTGCGCCCTCACTGTGCTCATAAACCCAAACTGCGCCCTCACTGTGTTCATACACCCAAACTGCGTCCTCACTGTGCTCATACACCCACACTGCGCCCTCACTGTGCTCATACACCCACACTGCGCCCTCACTGTGCTCATACACCCACACTGTGCCCTCACTGTGCTCATACACCCACACTGCGCCCTCACTGTGCTCATACACCAAAACTGCGCCCTCACTGTGCTCATAAACCCACACTGCGTCCTCACTGTGCTCATACACCCACACTGCGCCCTCACTGTGCTCATACACCCACACTGCGCCCTCACTGTGCTCATACACCCAAACTGCGCCCTTACTGTGCTCATACACCCAAACTGCGCCCTCACTGTGCTCATACACCCACACTATGCCCTCACTGTGCTCATACACCCACACTGCGCCCTCACTGTGCTCATACACCCAAACTGCGCCCTCACTGTGCTCATAAACCCACAATGCGCCCTCACTGTGCTCATACACCCAAACTGCGCCCTCACTGTGCTCATAAACCCAAACTGCGCCCTCACTGTGTTCATACACCCAAACTGCGCCCTCACTGTGCTCATACACCCACACTGCGCCCTCACTGTGCTCATACACCCACACTGCGCCCTCACTGTGCTCATACACCCACACTGTGCCCTCACTGTGCTCATACACCCACACTGCGCCCTCACTGTGCTCATACACCCACACTGCACCCTCACTGTGCTCATACACCCAAACTGCGCCCTCACTGTGCTCATACACCCACACTGCGCCCTCACTGTGCTCATACACCCACACTGCGCCCTCACTGTGTTCATACACCCAAACTGCGCCCTCACTGTGCTCATACACCCAAACTGCGCCCTCACTGTGCTCACACACCCAAACTGCACCCTCACTGTGCTCATACGCCCTCACTGTGCTCATACACCCACACTGCGCCCTCACTGTGCTCATACACCCACACTGCACCCTCACTGTGCTCATACACCCAAACTGCGCCCTCACTGTGCTCATACACCCACACTGCGCCCTCACTGTGCTCATACACCCACACTGCGCCCTCACTGTGCTCATACACCCACACTGCGCCCTCACTGTGCTCATACACCCAAACTGCGCCCTCACTGTGCTCATACAAACAAAATGCGTCCTCACTGTGCTCATACACCCACACTGCGCCCTCACTGTGCTCATACACCCACAGTGCGCCCTCACTGTGCTCATACCCCCAAACTGTGCCCTCACAGTGCTCATACACCCAAACTGCGCCCTCACTGTGCTCACACACCCACACTGCGCCCTCACTGTGCTCATACACCGAAACTGCGCCCTCACTGTGCTCATACACCCACACTGTGCCCTCACTGTGCTCATACACCCAAACTGCACCCTCACTGTGCTCATACACCCAAACTGCGCCCTCACTGTGCTCATAAACCCACACTGCGCCCTCACTGTGCTCATACACCCAAACTGCGCCCTCACTGTGCTCATAAACTCAAACTGCGCCCTCACTGTGCTCATACACCCAAACTGCGCCCTCACTGTGCTCATACACCCACACTGCGCCCTCACTGTGCTCATACACCCACACTGCGCCCTCACTGTGCTCATACACCCACACTGCGCCCTCACTGTGCTCATACACCCAAACTGCGCCCGCACTGTGCTCATACACCCACACTGCGCCCTCACTGTGCTCATACACCCACACTGCGCCCTCACTGTGCTCATACACCCAAACTGCGCCCTCACTGTGCTCATACACCCAAACTGCGCCCTCACTGTGCTCATACACCCAAACTGCGCCCTCACTGTGCTCATACACCCACACTGCGCCCTCACTGTGCTCATACACCCACACTGCGCCCTCACTGTGCTCATACACCCACACTGTGCCCTCACTGTGCTCATACACCCACACTGTGCCCTCACTGTGCTCATACACCCACACTGCGCCCTCACTGTGCTCATACACCCAAACTGCGCCCTCACTGTGCTCATACACCCACACTGCGTCCTCACTGTGCTCATACACCCACACTGCGCCCTCACTGTGCTCATACACCCACACTGCGCCCTCACTGTGCTCATACACCCAAACTGCGCCCTCACTGTGCTCATACACCCACACTGCGCCCTCACTGTGCTCATACACCCAAACTGCGCCCTCACTGTGCTCATACACCCAAACTGCGCCCTCACTGTACTCATACACCCAAACTGCGCCCTCACTGTGCTCATACACCCACACTGCGCCCTCACTGTGCTCATACCCCCAAACTGTGCCCTCACTGTGCTCATACACCCAAACTGCGCCCTCACTGTGCTCATACACCCACACTGCACCCTCACTGTGCTCATACACCCAAACTGCGCCCTCACTGTGCTCATAAACCCACACTGCACCCTCACTGTGCTCATACACCCAAACTGCACCCTCACTGTGCTCATAAACCCACACTGTGCCCTCACTGTGCTCATACACCCACACTGCGCCCTCACTGTGCTCATAAACCCACACTGTGCCCTCACTGTGCTCATGCACCCAAACTGCGCCCTCACTGTGCTCATACACCCACACTGCACCCTCACTGTGCTCATACACCCACACTGCGCCCTCACTGTGCTCATACACCCACACTGCACCCTCACTGTGCTCATACACCCAAACTGCGCCCTCACTGTGCTCATACACCCACACTGCGCCCTCACTGTGCTCATACACCCACACTGCGCCCTCACTGTGTTCATACACCCAAACTGCGCCCTCACTGTGCTCATACACCCACACTGCGCCCTCACTGTGCTCATACACCCACACTGCTCCCTCACTGTGCTCATACACCCACACTGCGCCCTCACTTTGCTCATACACCCACACTGTGCCATCACTGTGCTCATACACCCACACTGCGCCCTCACTGTGCTCATACACCCAAACTGCGCCCTCACTGTGCTCATACACCCACACTGCGTCCTCACTGTGCTCATACACCCACACTGCACCCTCACTGTGCTCATACACCCACACTGCGCCCTCACTGTGCTCATACACCCACACTGCACCCTCACTGTGCTCATACACCCACACTGCGTCCTCACTGTGCTCATACACCCACACTGCGCCCTCACTGTGCTCATACACCCAAACTGCGCCCTCACTGTGCTCATACACCCAAACTGCGCCCTCACTGTGCTCATACAAACAAAATGCGTCCTCACTGTGCTCATACACCCACACTATGCCCTCACTGTGCTCATACACCCACACTGCGCCCTCACTGTGCTCATACACCCAAACTGCGCCCTCACTGTGCTCATAAACCCACACTGCGCCCTCACTGTGCTCATACACCCAAACTGCGCCCTCACTGTGCTCATAAACCCAAACTGCGCCCTCACTGTGTTCATACACCCAAACTGCGTCCTCACTGTGCTCATACACCCACACTGCGCCCTCACTGTGCTCATACACCCACACTGCGCCCTCACTGTGCTCATACACCCACACTGTGCCCTCACTGTGCTCATACACCCACACTGCGCCCTCACTGTGCTCATACACCAAAACTGCGCCCTCACTGTGCTCATAAACCCACACTGCGTCCTCACTGTGCTCATACACCCACACTGCGCCCTCACTGTGCTCATACACCCACACTGCGCCCTCACTGTGCTCATACACCCAAACTGCGCCCTCACTGTGCTCATACACCCAAACTGCGCCCTCACTGTGCTCATACACCCACACTATGCCCTCACTGTGCTCATACACCCACACTGCGCCCTCACTGTGCTCATACACCCAAACTGCGCCCTCACTGTGCTCATAAACCCACAATGCGCCCTCACTGTGCTCATACACCCAAACTGCGCCCTCACTGTGCTCATAAACCCAAACTGCGCCCTCACTGTGTTCATACACCCAAACTGCGCCCTCACTGTGCTCATACACCCACACTGCGCCCTCACTGTGCTCATACACCCACACTGCGCCCTCACTGTGCTCATACACCCACACTGTGCCCTCACTGTGCTCATACACCCACACTGCGCCCTCACTGTGCTCATACACCCAAACTGCGCCCTCACTGTGCTCATACACCCACACTGCGTCCTCACTGTGCTCATACACCCACACTGCACCCTCACTGTGCTCATACACCCACACTGCGCCCTCACTGTGCTCATACACCCACACTGCACCCTCACTGTGCTCATACACCCACACTGCGTCCTCACTGTGCTCATACACCCACACTGCGCCCTCACTGTGCTCATACACCCAAACTGCGCCCTCACTGTGCTCATACACCCAAACTGCGCCCTCACTGTGCTCATACAAACAAAATGCGTCCTCACTGTGCTCATACACCCACACTATGCCCTCACTGTGCTCATACACCCACACTGCGCCCTCACTGTGCTCATACACCCAAACTGCGCCCTCACTGTGCTCATAAACCCACACTGCGCCCTCACTGTGCTCATATACCCAAACTGCGCCCTCACTGTGCTCATAAACCCAAACTGCGCCCTCACTGTGTTCATACACCCAAACTGCGCCCTCACTGTGCTCATACACCCACACTGTGCCCTCACTGTGCTCATACACCCACACTGCGCCCTCACTGTGCTCATACCCCCAAACTGCGCCCTCACTGTGCTCACACACCCAAACTGCACCCTCACTGTGCTCATACGCCCTCACTGTGCTCATACACCCAAACTGCGCCCTCACTGTGCTCATAAACCCACACTGCGCCCTCACTGTGCACATACACCCAAACTGCGCCCTCACTGTGCTCATAAACCCATACTGTGCCCTCACTGTGCTCATACACCCAAACTGCACCCTCACTGTGCTCATACACCCAAACTGCGCCCTCACTGTGCTCATAAACCCACACTGCGCCCTCACTGTGCTCATACACCCAAACTGCGCCCTCACTGTGCTCATACACCCACACTGCGCCCTCACTGTGCTCATACACCCACACTGCGCCCTCACTGTGCTCATACACCCACACTGCGCCCTCACTGTGTTCATACACCCAAACTGCGCCCTCACTGTGCTCATACACCCACACTGCGCCCTCACTGTGCTCATACACCCACACTGCGCCCTCACTGTGCTCATACACCCACACTGCGCCCTCACTTTGCTCATACACCCACACTGTGCCCTCACTGTGCTCATACACCCACACTGCACCCTCACTGTGCTCATACACCCAAACTGCGCCCTCACTGTGCTCATACACCCACACTGCGTCCTCACTGTGCTCATACACCCACACTGCACCCTCACTGTGCTCATACACCCACACTGCGCCCTCACTGTGCTCATACACCCACACTGCTCCCTCACTGTGCTCATACACCCACACTGCGTCCTCACTTTGCTCATACACCCACACTGCGCCCTCACTGTGCTCATACACCCAAACTGCACCCTCACTGTGCTCATACAAACAAAATGCAGCCTCACTGTGCTCATACACCCACACTATGCCCTCACTGTGCTCATACACCCAAACTGCGCCCTCACTGTGCTCATAAACCCACACTGCGCCCTCACTGTGCTCATACACCCAAACTGCGCCCTCACTGTGCTCATAAACCCAAACTGTGCCCTCACTGTGCTCATACACCCAAACTGCGCCCTCACTGTGCTCATACACCCACACTGCGCCCTCACTGTGCTCATACACCCACACTGCGCCCTCACTGTGCTCATACACCCACACTGCGCCCTCACTGTGCTCATACACCCAAACTGCGCCCGCACTGTGCTCATACACCCACACTGCGCCCTCACTGTGCTCATACACCCACACTGCGCCCTCACTGTGTTCATACACCCAAACTGCGCTCTCACTGTGCTCATACACCCACACTGCGCCCTCACTGTGCTCATACACCCACACTGCGCCCTCACTGTGCTCATACACCCACACTGCGCCCTCACTTTGCTCATACACCCACACTGTGCCCTCACTGTGCTCATACACTCACACTGCACCCTCACTGTGCTCATACACCCAAACTGTGCCCTCACTGTGCTCATACACCCACACTGCGTCCTCACTGTGCTCATACACCCACACTGCACCCTCACTGTGCTCATACACCCACACTGCGCCCTCACTGTGCTCATACACCCACACTGCTCCCTCACTGTGCTCATACACCCACACTGCGTCCTCACTTTGCTCATACACCCACACTGCGCCCTCACTGTGCTCATACAAACAAAATGCAGCCTCACTGTGCTCATACACCCACACTATGCCCTCACTGTGCTCATACACCCAAACTGCGCCCTCACTGTGCTCATAAACCCACACTGCGCCCTCACTGTGCTCATACACCCAAACTGCGCCCTCACTGTGCTCATAAACCCAAACTGCGCCCTCACTGTGCTCATACACCCAAACTGCGCCCTCACTGTGCTCATACACCCACACTGCACCCTCACTGTGCTCATACACCCACACTGCGCCCTCACTGTGCTCATACACCCACACTGCGCCCTCACTGTGCTCATACACCCACACTGCGCCCTCACTGTGCTCATACACCCAAACTGCGCCCGCACTGTGCTCATACACCCACACTGCGTCCTCACTGTGCTCATACACCCACACTGCGCCCTCACTGTGCTCATACACCCACACTGCGCCCTCACTGTGCTCATACACCCAAACTGCGCCCGCACTGTGCTCATACACCCACACTGCGTCCTCACTGTGCTCATACACCCACACTGCGTCCTCACTGTGCTCATACACCCACACTGCGCCCTCACTGTGCTCATACACCCAAACTGCGCCCTCACTGTGCTCATACACCCACACTGCACCCTCACTGTACTCATACACCCACACTGTGCCCTCACTGTACTCATACACCCACACTGCGCCCTCACTGTGTTCATACACCCAAACTGCGCCCTCACTGTGCTCATACACCCACACTGCGCCCTCACTGTGCTCATACACCCACACTGCGCCCTCACTGTGCTCATACACCCACACTGTGCCCTCACTGTGCTCATACACCCACACTGCGCCCTCACTGTGCTCATACACCCAAACTGCGCCCTCACTGTGCTCATACACCCAAACTGCGCCCTCACTGTGCTCATACACCCACACTGTGCCTTCACTGTGCTCATACACCCAAACTGCGCCCTCACTGTGCTCATACACCCAAACTGCGCCCTCACTGTGCTCATACACCCAAACTGCGCCCTCACTGTGCTCATACAAACAAAATGCGGCCTCACTGTGCTCATACACACACACTGCGCCCTCACTGTGCTCATACACCCAAACTGCGCCCTCACTGTGCTCATACACACACACTGCGCCCTCACTGTGCTCATACACCCACACTGTGCCCTCACTGTGCTCATACACCCACACTGCGCCCTCACTGTGCTCATACACCCAAACTGCGCCCTCACTGTGTTCATACAAACAAAATGCGTCCTCACTGTGCTCATACACCCACACTGCGCCCTCACTGTGCTCATACACCCACACTGCGCCCTCACTGTGCTCATACACCCACACTGCGCCCTCACTGTGCTCATACACCCACACTGCGCCCTCACTGTGCTCATACACCCACACTGTGCCCTCACTGTGCTCATACACCCACACTGCGCCCTCACTGTGCTCATACACAAAAAAAGAGATGCAACTGATCTATGAATTTGGTACCTTGAAACCAGGAGGTATCAATTCTGATTTTGAGGTCAAATGGTTTTTATAATCCCTTTTTCCTTTTTTTCCCTACCCTGTATAAGGGATAATTCAGCAATCCCCATTAAGGAGTTTTACCCAATTCTTATTTAGAGTGGGCAGGTGGGATGAATTTTTAGAGTATTTTTAGATAATTTATATTGACAAATTGTGTTTTAAACTAATTTTATTTTGATATCAAACTGTTCTTTTTAGACGGATATTTTCAATGGACTATGATTTTGACGTCACCGGAAGTGACGTTGTGCTTGAAATAAGGAGGACCTTTTGGACATTTTTATAATGGACATTATATTTGGACCACCTTAGTGCAATACCTCAGGAGGGAGATATGATCACCTGCATTTGACAAATGTTTTCACTGTAGGATAACGGAGCCGCCGATTCTGGACGGAGACATCAGTCTCCATGACAACGGAAGCCGGAAGTGACGTTACGCTATGTAACGCCGGAGCCCAAATAGAAGGGATAAATAAACGGGTTCCCATGGAAACAAGCACGCCCACTGAGAGAGTTCTGGACGAGGATTGGAGTCTCCATAACGATAGGAACGCCTGCAGCAGAGGACCATGGGACTAGTAGTTCTGATTATGTATAGGGTCCAGCTGGGCGATCAGGATTTCTATTGGTGCTGTGTATATTTAAATAGTAGTCTGAATGGGGAGGTCAGCACTCAGACTCTTTGAACCTTGAAAAAGACCCCAGCCCGGGGTGGAAACGCGTAGGTTACCTCCTAACAAGCTGAAGGACGGACATAAGGACCGGTATCCAGTAAGAACTAACGTGTGTGTGGTGGGATTATCCGGAAATCCCCATACCATCTCCCATGCGCTTTTAGAACTGCTTAACCACAGTTCTAAATGATCCGGTAATTAGCCTGTCTTTCTTGTGCTGCTTGAAGGGAATTGTGCAATATCTGACCTTTGTTTTTTTAATGTGTGATATATGTGTATATGATTAAAACGTTACTTCACTATATGCACTTTATATTTATATCTTTATGACATATATCCGTGAGTGACGGAAGCCTGTGGAAAACAAACATCATCAGGAACAAGAAGCGCTAGTTAAGTCTCAGTCTCCATTTTCTATTTTGTTGTGCACTTTGTGGGTGAGGGGTGAAGGAAACCTCTAGGAGCCTTTGAGACATTACCAGCTGCTAATAGACATTGCGCACGAATTATTCCTATTTTTGTTTTTGTACTCTCATTACTCAGTAATTTACCTCCCAGGTAGGCACAGTTGTAGTAGCTGCACCTCTTCTCAGTGCTCTGCAGGATGAATATGTTCCCCTCCTTGATGTTTTCAGAGACATGAAACACCTCATTCACTGGAATCATCACCTCTTTCTCGAAAGGTCTAAAGGAGAAGTTGTGTACTTCTACCCCGAAGCATGTGGTGATATTGAAGAAAGACACGTTACCAAACGTCTGCGCCAGACTGAAGTCAACAGTTGTAGAAAGAAAATCTTGGAGTCTGACATGGTGCAGGGACCCAAGAGGTGGATAACTGATAATGTTTGTCCCTATATAGGTGGTCAGTGGTTTCCCATCACACCCGGCTCGGAGCAAAGTCATGGCTCTGGTGAGGTAAAAATGGAATGAGTGGTACATGAATGATTGGGGATCCATTTCATATTGCACTACAGCGTGTTTTAACTTAGTTTCACTATTGACGTGCACTAATAGCGCTATCCCATGTTCATCTTTAAATCCCTCAGGAAGAGTTTTCATTGAGGACTTTTTTATCAGCCAAGTTTCAGAAGCATTTTTCCAAGCAATGTCCAATTCCTTGTCATTCTGCCTTTCCTTCCTCAGTAAATCTGGCGCTAGGGCCTGCATTTGGTTGAGGCATCCAACATATTGGTCGTCAAAGTAATCTTCACACATTCCCAGCTGCCTCCACTGAGCGTCCACCTGTGAAGACAAGTGTCATTATTGTTTTCAGGCTCTTTAAGGCTTATTTATCAACGTGCAAACACTGACATCATCATCAGGTGCCCAACTCTGAGGTTACAGACAGGAGCACAGATTTGTAGGCCAAGGTAGCAGCGTCTGTGGGAGTACACCGTCTTGTGTCTGGGTGGGTTGGGGAGAATGAACCGTCAGAGATGTAGGAAGACAGCCACGAGAGGGCAGCATCACACAGACCAATGGAGTGAAGGATTTGCAGTAGGCGAGGATGGTCCACAGTGTCAAAAGCAACAGAGAGAGCAGCAGAGAGTGTCAAGAAGAATAAATAGAGAGTAGTGGCCCTTAGATTTGGGAGCATGGAGGTCATTGCAGACTTTTGTGAGGGCAGTTTCAGTGGAGTGGAGAGGATGGAAGCCAGACTGGAATGGGTCAAGCAGTGAGTGGGAAGAAAGAAAGGAAGTAAGTAAAGAAAGAAAGGAATGTATGAGGCTAAAGGTCAGATTCAGCGTGAGTTGTAGTTTTGGGAGAAATCGCAAAACTTCAACTTATGTCTCTAGCATGTGGGGGTCCGGCGAGAACAGGGAAAAGGCCGCCCCGCATGCCAGGTCCACCCCTATGCTAAAATGCGAGGACATCGCTATACAGCGATGCGCTCACATCTTAAGGGTTGCCCCCTACCTATGTAGCCTATCTTAGAAGGCAGTTGCCGGGCAGCCCTGTTTTGGGTCGCAGTGGCTGCGTGTGACATCACACAGCCACTGTGGCCCACCCCACAAATGGTCCAGACACACCTCTGTTGTGCAGACCATGCCGCCCCCCTGAACGGCACATCGATGCCTACAAAAACGCATCAATGCCCTGTTCCCGCCCCCCAAAGGGACTAGAACTGCGATCGCAATTTAAGAACTCATTCATGCGTGCAGTGGCGTTTGCACATAGTGATTTCAGCACTTTTACCACTGTTGCTGAATCAGGCCCTCAGCCCAGTCATTATTGCAGCTCAGTAAGGATGGGACGATTTTAAAGGGACAACAGGTCCTACCAGGAAACATTTGCCCTTCTTTCATGTGGATTCAGCAAGACTAGGTGCAGAGTGATTTCCAGGTACGGCGCCGAGGATTGGGAAGTGGGCGTGTCTTCTGAGACGCAGACAAATAGGCGCATTGTGGGGCAGTATCCTTATGGCTCATGGGGTTTTGGAGTCTATTTATTACATTTACAAAAAATTGTGGCGGTCTCTGTATGGATGTTCCTGTTTTCCCCTGTCTTGGTTTGACTTTTGCACCTGCTGGAGCCTTGCTAAAGGTCCATGTATGAACCGCAACGTTGGCTGGCATGATCTTTGAATAAATTATTGAAATTATTTGGTTTGAAGTCTGGTGAGTGCCATCTCATTCCCCTTTGGGGATAGCAGATCTATATATTATGTGGATATTTTTATATTCATTAGTATAGCACCCCAGCAGTTGTCTCCTGGGTGAGAGTGCAGGACTTGTGTGTGTGTGTGTGTGTGTGTGTGTGTATATATATATATATATACACACACACACACATATATACACATATACACATATGGGGTGGGTCTGATATTCCGGCGGCATCCTGATGATGAAAATCCCGACAGGGGCAAGTAGGTATAATTACCTTTCCCCAATGCCACCCTAACCCTTCCTTCCTGCAGACTAAAGCTAACCCTCCCCCACCTCGGCAGCCAAAACACCTTACCACCTTCCCGCAGCCTAACCCTAACTACCTCCCCCCCCCCAGGTTTACTTCTCTGGTGGCCTGGCAAACATTTGTTTGGGATTCCAGTGTCGGTATTTCATCTGCCGGGATCCTGACCTGATCCCATACTTACATATATACGCACACACACACACATATATATATATATTCCATAGACAAAAAACCTTACGGTTTCACATGTCCCATTAAGGCTTCTTAGACATGATCGAAATTTCAGAAACCTGTTGTAACTCTTCCACTCAAACTCCAAAAAGCAATGAAATTCCGATCATTAAGGCTGACGCCTTAATGGACGTGTTCCTTGCACAATACAGATATGGTATGCCATCACAGCCTGTGGGTAAGTGCAGATTCAGCACTCTCACAGAGTGAGATTGCTGTCACTCACACAATGGTGGAGCTGCTAATTCACAGATTTGTGTGCTCATTGGAATACACACATGCAGTCTATGCAACTGAAGGTCTGAGCAGTTTTGTGGTGCTCCCATCCCACTCAGTCCCCACAACCATCCCATTCAGTCACCACAGCAACCCCACCTTGTTCCAACATCCTTCTCACTCCATACATCCATCTCATTTAGAATACAATTGCTAAAACTATAATACCCCATCTAAGGTCTATGCATCTACACTTACTTCCCCTATACACTTCCATGCTGCTATGTCTTCCCCTATCCCTACTGCTGTGTTCTCCGATCTGTGCTAGTCTGTACTAATTTATCTGCACCCTCTGTCTTTCCCCACCTGTGCCTTGTCTGTACCACCGTTTCCTTCTCTCTGTGCTGCTCAGTGTTTCCCTCTTCAACGTCACTCTGCCTCCTCCAATACATAGCACACTGTCTTCTCTCCCATCTGCACCAGTTTTCTACCCATCCAAGCCAGTGTTTTCAACCCATCTGCACCATTTCCCCCATCTACACCGCTCTGTCTCCCTTCCCATACTTGCTGCTTAATCTACCCCCTATCCACACCACTCTTACCCCATTCATGTAGCCGACATCCTGAAGGTAAATTTCGTGGGTCCTGCGCTCTTGGCAGGGAAATAACCGCCACAGCCCACCCCCCAGTGGTCCGGAAACGCCTCCGTTGTGCAGACCATGCCCTGCCAATGGCATTCTAATGCTGTTTGCACACCCCCTCCTTCCCCGCAACCCCCTCTGCCTATCAATCAGGCAGGGTGATCGCAGCCAGTGAGATGCTGATAGCATCTCACTGGGCTCCTGGGGTACGTACGCGCAGTGCAGCCATTGCACGTGCGCACCTCACAAACTAATTCAGACTGCGATCGCTGCTGCTGCGGTCTGAATTACCCCGTGTTTCTTTGCCCCCCCCCATCAGTGCTGCTTAGTGTTCCCTCTATCCACACACTTCTGTTCCCCCATCCACACCGCTCTCCTCCCTCCAATTAACAACACTCATACCTCATCTGAGCAGCTTTGTCTTCTGCTCAGACCTTCAGTTGCATAGACTGCATGTGTGTATTCCAATGAGCACACAAATCTGTGAATTAGCAGCTCCACCATTGTGTGAGTGACAGCAATGTCACTCTGTGAGAGTGCTGAATCTGCACTTACCCACAGGCTGTGATGGCATACCATATCTGTATTGTGCAAGGAACACGTCCATTAAGGCGTCAGCCTTAATGATCGGAATTTCATTGCTTTTTGGAGTTTGAGTGGAAGAGTTACAACAGGTTTCTGAAATTTCGATCATGTCTAAGAAGCCTTAATGGGACATGTGAAACCGTAAGGTTTTTTGTCTATGGAATTTCATCGCTTTTTTTAAATTTATTTTTTTTATTCAGAAATGTAAAATTTCACTGTAAGAATAAACATTTGATTTTTTAAATGTTTAATGAAAATGTTCGTATAACATCACTGTTCTGTGCAAAATAATTTTATTTACCAAACCGAATTGTTTAAGGTCCGTACACACTTAACGATTTAATGAGCGACGTCGCTCATTTTCCCCCTCCTTGAGCGACGTCGCTCGTTTTATCGTTAAGTGTATATGCCACCAGCGACGAACGATGAGCTGCCCCGCGGGTCGGCAACAATCGTCGCTGTCGGTAGGGCATGCATGAAGGATGTGGACTGTCGTCCATGACCTTCATGCAGGGCTGGCGGGGGCGTGACGTCACTGAGTGATATGAGCGGTCATATCGCTCAGTGTGTACAGTCGGCCGCCGGCCGGCCGGCCCGGGAGGGGGAAACATTAGACGATGTCGCTCACAGAGCGACATCGTTTAATGTGTATGGGCCTTTAGACTTTGGTCAAAATATATTGCTGCCTTTGCAGCTGATGCAGGGAGGGGGGTAGGCGGCAGCAGCCTGTGACTGAGGCTGGAGGTAGGCGTGAAATGCATTGCTTGTACGTGTGAGTGCGTGGTGTCAGGTGCTGCGCGTGTATATGTGTGTGTGTCAGGTGCTGCCTGTGTATGTGTGTGTCAGGTCCTGTGTGTGTGTGTGTGTGTGTGTGTGTGTGTGTGTCAGGTGCTGCGTGTATATATGAGTGTGTCTGATGGTGCGTGTGTATGCGTCAGCTGCCGCACGTGTGTGTGTGTCAGGTGTTGCGGGTGTATATGTGTGTGAGTATCAGGTGCTCCGCGTGTGTACAAGTGTATGTCTGGTGCTGCGCATGAATACGTATGTCTGTGTCAGGTGCTGCGCGTGTACATGAGTGTGCGTCAGGTGCTGCGCGTGTACATGTGTGTGCATTAGGTGCTGTGCGTGTACATGAGTGTGCGTCAGGTGCTGCGTGTGTACATGTGTGTGCGTCAGGTGCTGCGCGTGTACATGTGTGTGCGTCAGGTGCTAAACGTGTCTATGTGTGTGTGAGTAAGGTGCTGCGTGTGTATGTGTGTGTCAGGTGCTGCATGTGTATATTATTGTGTCTGATGGTGTGCGTGTATATGTATGTGTCAGGTGCTGCGTGTATATGTATGTGTCAGGTGCTGCGTGTATATGTATGTGTCAGGTGCTGCATGTTTATTTTATTGTGTCTGATGCTACGTGTGTGTGTCAGGTGCCGCATGTGTATATGTGTGTGTGTCAGGTGTTGCGTGTGTATGTGTGTGTCAGGTGCTGCATGTTTATTTTATTGTGTCTGATGCTACGTGTGTGTGTCAGGTGCCGCACGTGTATATGTGTGTGTGTCAGGTGTTGCGCGTGTATGTGTGTGTGTGTCAGGTGCCGCATGTGTATGTGTGTGTGTGTCAGGTGCTGCGTGTATATGTGTGTGTCAGGTGCCGCACGTGTATGTGTGTGTGTGTGTGTCAGGTGTTGCGCGTGTATGTGTATGTCAGGTGCCGTTCCCCTTCTTCCCATCCCAGCTCTCTCTGTAGAATACAGCTCTGCACCCAGAGAGAGGGAAAGACCAGGGGGCTGATCACTGCACTGCTCACTTTTTGGTCATGAGTTCGGCCTCCTGTTTCTTCCAGTGCTGTGTTCCTGCAGCCCAGCCCTCCCTGTTGTGCCAGAGAATCAGCCCTTCCTTCCCCTGCCAGAGAGAGAGAGCCTGAGGCAGAGACACTCTTCCCGTAGCTGGCTTACCCCCAGTACTTCAGCACTGGCCATGCGGCAGTCAACAAAGGAGACCAGCAGGGGGTCCTGGCAGCATCAGCTGTGGCCGCAGCTGGATCGGGGAGGCCTGTAGTGTCTGAGGTGGGCAGCACTTCCTCCGCCGCTGTCACCTTCCCCTGCCGGAGAGAAAGCCAGAGACATACCCTTCCTGCAGCTGGGCTACCCCTAGTACCTCAGCGCTGGCCAGGCAGAAGTCTATGGAGGGGACCGGCAGGGGTTTCAGGCTGCAGCAGCAGCGGCCGCAGCCAGATCAGGGAGGCCTGCAGGGTCAGAGCTGGGCAGCACTTCCACCAACACTGTCACCTTTGTGCTGGGCATGTACACCAGTCCGTACGGACGGAGGTGTCCACAACAGGCAGCAGTATAATGAGTCAGACAAACTCATTACACGCTGCCCACTGCTGCGCCGCATGCCCCCGATGGAGGAAGCCTAGATGCGGTCCCCAGCTGCAGCAAGGGAGAAGGGTGATCACATCACCCTTCAACCCGGCACCTCACAATCAGCTGGGGATCTGCAGTAGCTTCATCTCTTTCTTCCTCTCCCTCTCTGACAGCACAGCAGCCCCTCTGGGTCCCATGTAGCTCTGCCCCCCTGCTCACAGTTCACTTGGCCTCTCCTGATTAAAAAGAAAATAAGAGCCTGACCTGCGGCTCAGATGTGAGGAGGGGACGGGCGGTAGGTCCTCTGTGAGTGCACTACACAGCAAAATTAACTGACTCCTCACAACAGTGTGGACTGCGGGCGACGTCAGACGCCAATTTGGGTGTGCTTGCCGCACTACCTGCCCATCAAGCCCAACGTGGTGCCATGGTGCCAGCCCCGCCCACTATACGGATTCCATTTTGTATTAGGAATCCTATAACAGCATTCCGACATCCCTCCCTATGACGCTGCCATCCATACACTGCCGCTCTCATACATCTGTACACTGCTGCTCTCATACATCCATACACTGCCGCTCTCATACATCCGTACAACCCCGCTCTCATACATCCGTACAACCCCCTGTCTCATACATCCGTACAACTCCGCTCTCATACATCCGTACAACCCCGCTCTCATACATCCGTACAACCCCGCTCTCATACAGCCGCACACTGCCGCTCTCATACAGCCGCACACTGCCGCTCTCATACAGCCGCACACTGCCGCTCTCATACAGCCGCACACTGCCGCTCTCATACAGCCGCACACTGCCGCTCTCATACAGCCGCACACTGCCGCTCTCATACAGCCGCACATTGCCGCTCTCATACAGCCGCACACTGCCGCTCTCATACAGCCGCACACTGCTGCTCTCATACAGCCGCACACTGCCGCTCTCATACAGCCGCACACCGCCGCTCTCATACAGCCGCACACCGCCGCTCTCATACAGCCGCACACCGCCGCTCTCATACAGCCGCACACCGCCGCTCTCATACAGCCACACACCACTGCACTCATACATCCACACACCACCGCACTCATACATCCACACACCACCGCACTCATACATCCACACACCGACGCAGTTATACAGCCGTACACTGCCGCTCTCATACGTCCACACACCACCGCACTCATACATCCACACACCACCGCACTCATACATCCACACACCACCGCACTCATACATCCACACACCGACGCAGTTATACAGCCGTACACTGCCGCTCTCATACAGCCGTACACTGCCGCTCTCATACATCCGCACACTGCCGCTCTCATACAGCCGCACACTGCCGCTCTCATACAGCCGCACACTGCCGCTCTCATACAGCCGTACACTGCCGCTCTCATACATCCGCACACTGCCGCTCTCATACAGCCGCACACTGCCGCTCTCATACAGCCGCACACTGCCGCTCTCATACAGCCGTACAACCCCGCTCTCATACATCCGCACACTGCTGCTCTCATACAGCCGCACACCGACGCAGTTATACAGCCGTACACTGCCGCTCTCATACATCCGCACACTGCCGCTCTCATACATCCGCACACTGCCGCTCTCATACATCCGCACACTGCCGCTCTCATACAGCCGCACACTGCCGCTCTCATACATCCGCACACTGCCGCTCTCATACATCCGCACACTGCCGCACTCTTACAGCCGCACACTGCCGCACTCTTACAGCCGCACACTGCCGCTCTCATATATCCACACACCGCCGCACACCACCACACGCATACAGACGCACACCATCGCACTCATACAGCCGTACACCGATGCAGTTATACAGCCGTACATTGGCGCTCTCATACATCCGCACACTGCCGCTCTCTACATCCGCACACTGTCGCTCTCTACATCCGCACACTGCCGCTCTCATACATCCGCACACTGCCGCTCTCATACATCCGCACACTGCCGCTCTCATACATCCGCACACTGACGCTCTCATACATCCGCACACTGCCGCTCTCATACATCCGCACACTATCGCTCTCATACATCCAACCACTTCCACTCACATCTATACATACATCTACACATCCAATCCCCGCGCAAGGGAACACTGAAATCACTATCACTTTTCCCCGGGGTGTGACCACAGCCAGCCACTACTCCGGCCACCTTCTTGTGACACCAAAATGCATCTTACCTATCATCAGGGTGGTGCTGCTGCTGGGGGCGGGTTGCTGCCTCAGTCTCCTGGTTGGTGCTGCGATTGGAGGGGGTACTGCTTCCCTGTGCTGCCACTGTCTCCCGGATCATCGTGCCGCTGGCTGAATTGCTGCTTGACGCTACTGCTGCCGGGAGTAACAGCTTACTGACTGTTGTTGCTGGTGGCTGCCTACTGCTCATTGCCGCCGGAACACTGACCGGCTCGGCAGTGATGCTGGCGGAGGAGTAGTGGCAGTGGGGTGGGGGGTGCCTGCTCCCTTCCCTCGAGCATGCCGCAGTGCAAAAAAAAAATAATAAATAGAGAGCATACCAGGGTGAGAGTCTGTATGGATCACAGTGATTACACGGGGCACAGCATAAGGACACCTTGCTGTGAGGGGCTCTGCCCACACAGATTGCTGCACCCTCTCTGATGTCAGCCGCTGCCCTCTCGTTCTCTGGGCGGCCAGTTCCAGTGTGAGGTAGGAGAGGAAGAGAACACACAGGAGAGCAGCCCTGATATATAACAGAGGTGGAAGTTCTATAGGCAGCAGAGACGGAGACCAGCCAGCCAGTCTCCCAGTGCCCTGATCACTACACGCCGCCAGCACAGCATTACAGGAGGGTCCTATAGTGCTGCCCTGAGCTAACAGGTGTGTGTACCAAGTGTACCCCGTACAGTGTGCTGCGCCCTGGTGTCTCTGAGAGGGGTGAGGTCACCGTGCCGCTTTAGTATATGGCTTTTCCTTAGTACTGTACGTTACAGCCCTGCACTAGTAGTGGCAACTCTGCCCTATGTGAACCTGTGAGGTTATTTTCCTATTTACAGAATAACCGGGGAGAAGGCGGCCATATTGCGGCTCTCAAGTGAAGGCCCTCTAGTACACCCCCTGCTGGCGGCCACTGCGCAGGCGCAACAAATTGAAATGCCCTATCTCTATAATGGGGAATATTTCTCTTAATTAAAAAAAACCTGTAAATTTCTGAAAAACCACAACCCCAAAAGGCACGTCACTGGGACATGCTTTATCTAATAAAACAAACCCCAAGTCTTATTTTTATACATATATATATATATATATATATATATATATATATGCTAGAGATGAGCGCCTGAAATTTTTCGGGTTTTGTGTTTTGGTTTTGGGTTCGGTTCCGCGGCCGTGTTTTGGGTTCGAACGCGTTTTGGCAAAACCTCACCGAATTTTTTTTGTCGGATTCGGGTGTGTTTTGGATTTGGGTGTTTTTTTCCAAAAACACTAAAAAACAGCTTAAATCATAGAATTTGGGGGTCATTTTGATCCCAAAGTATTATTAACCTCAAAAACCATAATTTACACTCATTTTCAGTCTATTCTGAATACCTCACACCTCACAATATTATTTTTAGTCCTAAAATTTGCACAGAGGTCGTTGGATGACTAAGCTAAGCGACCCAAGCTAATATATAGACTGGTTGATAAAGAGATAGTATACTCGTAACTAGTATGTATGTATAAAGAAAGAAAAAAAAACCACGGTTAGGTGGTATATACAATTATGGACGGGCTGCCGAGTGCCGACACAGAGGTAGCCACAGCCGTGAACTACCGCACTGTACTGTGTCTGCTGCTAATATATAGACTGGTTGATAAAGAGATAGTATACTCGTAACTAGTATGTATGTATAAAGAAAGAAAAAAAAACCACGGTTAGGTGGTATATACAATTATGGACGGGCTGCCGAGTTCCGACACAGAGGTAGCCACAGCCGTGAACTACCGCACTGTACACTGGTTGATAAAGAGATAGTAGTATACTCGTAACAACTAGTATGACTGACTATGACGGTATAAAGAATGAAAAAAAAACCACGGTTAGGTGGTATATATTATAATACAATTATGGATGGACGGACTGCCTGCCGACTGCCGACACAGAGGTAGCCACAGCCGTGAACTACCGCACTGTACACTGGTTGATAAAGAGATAGTAGTATACTCGTAACAACTAGTATGACACTATGACGGTATAAAGAATGAAAAAAAAACCACGGTTAGGTGGTATATATTATAATACAATTATGGATGGACGGACTGCCTGCCGACTGCCGACACAGAGGTAGCCACAGCCGTGAACTACCGCACTGTACACTGGTTGATAAAGAGATAGTAGTATACTCGTAACAACTAGTATGACTATGACGACGGTATAAAGAAAGAAAAAAAAATACCACGGTTAGGTGGTATATAATTATACAATTATGGATGGACGGACTGCCTGCCGAGTGCCGACTGCCGACACAGAGGTAGCCACAGCCGTGAACTACCGCACTGTACTGTGTCTGCTGCTAATATAGACTGGTTGATAAAGAGATAGTATACAACAATATACTACTATACTGGTGGTCAGGCACTGGTCACCACTAGTCACACTGGCAGTGGCACTCCTGCAGCAAAAGTGTGCACTGTTTAATTTTAAATTATTATAATATTATGTACTCCTGGCTCCTGCTATAACAACCTGCAGTGCTCCCCAGTCTCCCCCACAATTATTATAAGCTTTTATACATTGATGTGCAGCACACTGGGCTGAGCTGAGTGCACACAGACTGAGTCACACTGTGTGACTGCTGTGTATCGTTTTTTTCAGGCAGAGAACGGATATAGCAGAGAACGGATATATTAAATAAAAGTTAACTTAACAACAACTGCACTGGTCACTGTGGTAAACTCTGTCTGCACAATCTCTCTCTCTCTCTCTCTCTTCTAATCTATTCTAATGGAGAGGACGCCAGCCACGTCCTCTCCCTATCAATCTCAATGCACGTGTGAAAATGGCGGCGACGCGCGGCTCCTTATATAGAATCCGAGTCTCGCGAGAATCCGACAGCGTCATGATGACGTTCGGGCGCGCTCGGGTTAACCGAGCAAGGCGGGAAGATCCGAGTCGCTCGGACCCGTGAAAAAAAAAGTGAAGTTCGTGCGGGTTCGGATTCAAAGAAACCGAACCCGCTCATCTCTAATATATGCACACACACTCATGTATATACATGCATATAATGTATACACAAATACACCTATGTACATGTTTATGTATGTATAATACACTGATAGCGTACATTATATTTATGAATTAATTGCTTCCCGATTCTGCAGCAGCATCATCAGCACCACCAGTGTTACTCACAGTCACTTCACACTGACTGCTGCACAACATATCACTTAATTTCCGGGCCGCCCGCCACCTGGTGAAGAGACATGGGAGATGAAGGACCAGCAGTGCCACGTTGAGCGGAAGTATTGTGAATTAGTTACCCACACACTCCTTGTGACACCTGCTCCCCGTCTGCCCTCCCACCCGCCGCCTGCCGTCCGGAACCCGCACTGACAAGTAAGTCTCAGCAGAATGTGTCTGCCGGCGGCTCCCAGTCCCCCCTAGAGGAACACTGCCAGTGGTGTGGCGGCCGCGGCACACTAGGACTGAGAGACCGCAGCAGGAGGAAAGCACAGGTGGGCGGGAGGAGAGCATGGGCGGACATCACCACGTCACATTGCAAGGTAACGCCAGTCCCCCCAGTGAGGCCGCCGACGAATGCACTCAGCATAGTATTCGCAGCAGGCAGAGGGGGGGGGCGGGTGCAGCGGTGGTGGGAGGTACGGAAATGAGCTGCAGGCTAGGCTCCACCGATCACACACTCAGCGATCACTGTGCTACAGCAAGCGTGGCGTGCAGCGGTGCTGGACATTAGGGAGTGCCTGTGCGCACCAGGCACCCCCTGTACGTACGCACGCCTATGCGCTACCACCCCCCATATGCCACACTACATCACTATGCTACAGCCCTCCCATATGCTGCACTTCATAATTACACTATACCCCCCATACAACATACTACATCACCACACTACACTACTCACAATAAAATGAAAACATCCCAGTTCCTCATTCTTAATGAGCTCACGTGAGTTCTCTCCCCAACGGAGCTCCAGACCAAGTAACAATGAAGACACCAGCAGCGTGTAGGGGGCAGGCCTGGTCCACTGGTCAGGAGAGAGCAGTCACAGGAGGGTAAGAAGGGGGCGGGGCCTAGTCCTACAGACGGAAGAGAGCACAGACAGGAGAGAGCACAGACAGGAGAGAGCACAGACAGGAGAGAGCAAGGTACAGGGGTAGAAGGGGACGGCTGATGTGAAGAAGGGGGCGGAGCCTATTCTTACAGGCTTTCAAAATTCGACTTTAAAATTCGACATTTGACAAATTCGACTTTTCTGCAATGGTACAATTGCGGCAATTCGACAAAAGTATGGCCCTCATTCCGAGTTGTTTGCTCGGTATTTTTCATCGCATCGCAATGAAAATCCGCTTAGTACGCATGCGCAATATTCGCACTGCGACTGCGCCAAGTAATTTAACAATGAAGATAGTATTTTTACTCACGGCTTTTTCGTCGCTCCGGCGATCGTAATGTGATTGACTGGAAATGGGTGTTACTGGGCGGAAACACGGCGTTTTATGGGCGTGTGGTTGAAAACGCTACCGTTTCCGGAAAAAACGCAGGAGTGGCTGGAGAAACGGAGGAGTGTCTGGGCGAACGCTGGGTGTGTTTGTGACGTCAAACCAGGAACGACAAGCACTGAACTGATCGCACAGGCAGAGTAAGGTTGAAGTTACTCAGAAACTGCTCAGTAGTTTGTAATCGCAATATTGCGATTACATCGGTCGCAATTTTAAGAAGCTAAGATACACTCCCAGTAGGCGTAGGCTTAGCGTGTGTAACTCTGCTAAATTCGCCTTGCGACCGATCAACTCGGAATGAGGGCCTATATTCAATTGAAGTTTGTAAATTCGACAACAGTGCTTTTAAACAGTAAATTCGTCATTTTCAATCCGCCACACTTTGCTGGCGGAATCTAATTAATTTTTTTTTTAAAAACATGTTTTTTTTTAGCTGTTTTTTTTTTTTTGGTAATAGCATATCTATTTATATTAGAAGGGATTAGGTACTTGGTTTGTCTTTTTTGGAGGCACAAGTATTATTTATATATTTTTTAAAATATTATTTTTTTTTTAAATGGAATGTGAAAAACCCGAAAAAAAAATTGCGTGGGTCCCCCCTCCAAAGCATAACCAGCCTCGGGCTCTTCGAGCCGGTCCTGGTTCTAAAAATCCGGGGGAAAAACGGACAGGGGATCCCCCAAATTTTTAAAACCAGCACCGGGCTCTGCGCCTGGTGCTGGTGCAAAAAATACGGGGGACAAAAAGAGTAGGGGTCCCCCGTATTTTTTACACCAGCATCGGGATCCACTAGCTGGACAGATAATGCCACAGCCGGGGGTCACTTTTATACAGTGCCCTGCGGCCGTGGCATTAAATATCCAACTAGTCACCCCTGGCCGGGGTACCCTGGGGGAGTGGGGACCCCTTCAATCAAGGGGTCCCCCCCCAGCCACCCAAGGACCAGGGGTGAAGCCCAAGGCTGTCCCCCCCATCCAAGGGCTGCGGATGGGAGGCTGATAGCCTTGAGAAAATGTAAAGAATATTGGTTTTTTCTAGTAGTACTACAAGTCCCAGCAAGCCTCCCCCGCAAGCTGGTACTTGGAGAACCACAAGTACCAGCATGCAGGAGAAAAACGGGCCCGCTGGTACCTGTAGTTCTACTGGGAAAAAAATACCCAAATAAAAACAGGACACAGACACCGTGAAAGTATAACTTTATTTCACACCTGCCGACACACACATACTTACTAGTGATGAGCGGGTTCGGTTCCTCGGAATCCGAACCCGCCCGAACTTCAGCTTTTTTTACACGGGGCCGAGCGACTCGGATCTTCCCGCCTTGCTCGGTTAAGCCGAGCGCGCCCGAACGTCATCATCCCGCTGTCGGATTCTCGCGAGGCTCGGATTCTATATAAGGAGCCGCGCGTCGCAGCCATTTTCACACGTGCATTGAGATTGATAGGGAGAGGACGTGGCTGGCGTCCTCTACGTTTATAGAGAAGAGAGTAGAGAGTTAGAGACACTATTTACTAATTTTGGGGACCATATTAGGACTGGAGTACTACTACTTGCTGATAGTGTGACCAGTGACCATTGACCACCAGTTTAATTAATCCGTTCTCTGCCTGAAAAAAAACGATACACAGTGTGACACAGTCACATACCATATCTGTGCTCAGCCTCAGTGTGCTGCATCATCATATGTAATACTGTATATCTGACTGTGCTGAGTGCTCACTGCTCACACAGCTTAATTGTGGGGGAGACTGGGGAGCAGTTATAGCAGGAGTACATAAATAATATATTTTAAGTACAGTGCACACTTTTGCTGCAAGAGTGCCACACTGCCAGTGTGACTGACCAGTGACCACACTGACCACCAGTATATTGTGATTGTCTGCTTAGGACTCGGAGTACTACTTGCTGATAGTGTGACCAGTGGCAGTGACCAGTGACTGACCACCAGTTTAATTAATCCGTTCTCTGCCTGAAAAAAAACGATACACAGTGTGACACAGTCACATACCATATCTGTGCTCAGCCCAGTGTGCTGCATCATATGTAATACTGTATATCATTATCTGACTGTGCTGAGTGCTCACTGCTCACACAGCTTAATTGTGGGGGAGACTGGGGAGCAGTTATAGCAGGAGTACATATTTTAAGTACAGTGCACACTTTTGCTGCCAGAGTGCCACTGCCAGTGTGACTGACCAGTGACCACTGACCACCAGTATATTGTGATTGTTTGCTGACCACCAGTATATTGTGATTGTCTGCCTGAAAAAGTTAAACACTCGTCGTGTGGTGTTTTTATAAACGCATTCTGCTGACAGTGTCCAGCAGGTCCGTCATTACATAATATATACATGTCCGGCTGCAGTACTAGTGATATATATATATTTTAATTTTATCTCATTATCATCCAGTCTATATTAGCAGCAGACACAGTACGGTAGTCCACGGCTGTAGCTACCTCTGTGTCGGCAGTCGCTCGTCCATCCATAATTGTATACCACCTACCCGTGGTTTTTTTTTTTCTTTCTTCTTGATACTAGTAGCTTACTTTAGGAGTCTGCAGTGCTGAGCTGACAGTGTCCAGCAGGTCCGTCATTACATAATATATACCTGTCCGGCTGCAGTACTAGTGATATATATATATTTTAATTTTATCTCATTACCATTCAGTCTATATTAGCAGCAGACACAGTACGGTAGTCCACGGCTGTAGCTACCTCTGTGTCGGCAGTCGCTCGTCATCCATAAGTATACTAGTATCCATCCATCTCCATTGTTTACCTGAGGTGCCTTTTAGTTGTGCCTATTAAAATATGGAGAACAAAAATGTTGAGGTTCCAAAAATAGGGAAAGATCAAGATCCACTTCCACCTCATGCTGAAGCTGCTGCCACTAGTCATGGCCGAGACGATGAAATGCCATCAACGTCGTCTGCCAAGGCCGATGCCCAATGTCTTAGTACAGAGCATGTAAAATCCAAAACACCAAATATCAGTAAAAAAAGGACTCAAAAATCTAAAAGAAAATTGTCGGAGGAGAAGCGTAAACTTGCCAATATGCCATTTACCACACGGAGTGGCAAGGAACGGCTGAGGCCCTGGCCTATGTTCATGGCTAGTGGTTCAGCTTCACATGAGGATGGAAGCACTCAGCCTCTCGCTAGAAAAATGAAACGACTCAAGCTGGCAAAAGCACAGCAAAGAACTGTGCGTTCTTCGAAATCCCAAATCCACAAGGAGAGTCCAATTGTGTCGATTGCGATGCCTGACCTTCCCAACACTGGGCGTGAAGAGCATGCGCCTTCCACCATTTGCACGCCCCCTGCAAGTGCTGGAAGGAGCACCCGCAGTCCAGTTCCTGATAGTCAGATTGAAGATGTCAGTGTTGAAGTACACCAGGATGAGGAGGATATGGGTGTTGCTGGCGCTGGGTAGGAAATTGACCAGGAGGATTCTGATGGTGAGGTGGTTTGTTTAAGTCAGGCACCCGGGGAGACACCTGTTGTCCGTGGGAGGAATATGGCCACTGACATGCCTGGTGAAAATACCAAAAAAATCAGCTCTTCGGTGTGGAAGTATTTCAACAGAAATGCGGACAACAGGTGTCAAGCCGTGTGTTGCCTTTGTCAAGCTGTAATAAGTAGGGGTAAGGACGTTAACCACCTCGGAACATCCTCCCTTATACGTCACCTGCAGCGCATTCATAATAAGTCAGTGACAAGTTCAAAAACTTTGGGTGACAGCGGAAGCAGTCCACTGACCAGTAAATACCTTCCTCTTGTAACCAAGCTCACGCAAACCACCCCACCAACCCCCTCAGTGTCAATTTCCTCCTTCCCCAGGAATGCCAATAGTCCTGCAGGCCATGTCACTGGCAATTCTGACGATTCCTCTCCTGCCTGGGATTCCTCCGATGCATCCTTGCGTGTAACGCCTACTGCTGCTGGCGCTGCTGTTGTTGCTGCTGGGAGTCGATGGTCATCCCAGAGGGGAAGTCGTAAGACCACTTTTACTACTTCCACCAAGCAATTGACTGTCCAACAGTCCTTTGCGAGGAAGATGAAATATCACAGCAGTCATCCTGCTGCAAAGCGGATAACTGAGGCCTTGGCATCCTGGGTGGTGAGAAACGTGGTTCCGGTATCCATCATTACTGCAGAGCCAACTAGAGACTTGTTGGAGGTACTGTGTCCCCGGTACCAAATACCATCTAGGTTCCATTTCTCTAGGCAGGCGATACCGAAAATGTACACAGACCTCAGAAAAAGAGTCACCAGTGTCCTAAAAAATGCAGCTGTACCCAATGTCCACTTAACCACGGACATGTGGACAAGTGGAGCAGGGCAGGCTCAGGACTATATGACTGTGACAGCCCACTGGGTAGATGTATGGACTCCCGCCGCAAGAACAGCAGCGGCGGCACCAGTAGCAGCATCTCGCAAACGCCAACTCTTTCCTAGGCAGGCTACGCTTTGTATCACCGCTTTCCAGAATACGCACACAGCTGAAAACCTCTTACGGCAACTGAGGAAGATCATCGCGGAATGGCTTACCCCAATTGGACTCTCCTGTGGATTTGTGGCATCGGACAACGCCAGCAATATTGTGTGTGCATTAAATCTGGGCAAATTCCAGCACGTCCCATGTTTTGCACATACCTTGAATTTGGTGGTGCAGAATTATTTAAAAAACGACAGGGGCATGCAAGAGATGCTGTCGGTGGCCAGAAGAATTGCGGGACACTTTCGGCGTACAGGCACCACGTACAGAAGACTGGAGCACCACCAAAAACGCCAGAACCTGCCCTGCCATCATCTGAAGCAGGAGGTGGTAACGAGGTGGAATTCAACCCTCTATATGCTTCAGAGGTTGGAGGAGCAGCAAAAGGCCATTCAAGCCTATACAACTGAGCACGATATAGGAGGTGGAATGCACCTGTCTCAAGCGCAGTGGAGAATGATTTCAACGTTGTGCAAGGTTCTGCAACCTTTTGAACTTGCCACACGTGAAGTCAGTTCAGACACTGCCAGCCTGAGTCAGGTCATTCCCCTCATCAGGCTTTTGCAGAAGAAGCTGGAGACATTGAAGGAGGAGCTAAGACAGAGCGATTCCGCTAGGCATGTGGGACTTGTGGATGGAGCCCTTAATTCGCTTAACAAGGATTCACGGCTGGTCAATCTGTTGAAATCAGAGCACTACATTTTGGCCACCGTGCTCGATCCTAGATTTAAAACCTACCTTGGATCTCTCTTTCCGGCAGACACAAGTCTGCTGGGGTTCAAAGACCTGCTGGTGAGAAAATTGTCAAGTCAAGCGGAACGCGACCTGTCAACATCTCCTCCTTCACATTCTCCCGCAACTGGGGGTGCGAGGAAAAGGCTCAGAATTCCGAGCCCACCCGCTGGCGGTGATGCAGGGCAGTCTGGAGCGACTGCTGATGCTGACATCTGGTCCGGACTGAAGGACCTGACAACGATTACGGACATGTCGTCTACTGTCACTGCATATGATTCTCTCCCCATTGAAAGAATGGTGGAGGATTATATGAGTGACCGCATCCAAGTAGGCACGTCAGACAGTCCGTACGTATACTGGCAGGAAAAAGAGGCAATTTGGAGGCCCTTGCACAAACTGGCTTTATTCTACCTAAGTTGCCCTCCCACAAGTGTGTACTCCGAAAGAGTGTTTAGTGCCGCCGCTCACCTTGTCAGCAATCGGCGTACAAGGTTACATCCAGAAAATGTGGAGAAGATGATGTTCATTAAAATGAATTATAATCAATTCCTCCGTGGAGACATTGACCAGCAGCAATTGCCTCCACAAAGTACACAGGGAGCTGAGATGGTGGATTCCAGTGGGCACGAATTGATAATCTGTGAGGAGGGGGATGTACACGGTGATATATCGGAGGATGATGATGAGGTGGACATCTTGCCTCCGTAGAGCCAGTTTGTGCAAGGAGAGATTAATTGCTTCTTTTTTGGTGGGGGTCCAAACCAACCCGTCATTTCAGTCACAGTCGTGTGGCAGACCCTGTCACTGAAATGATGGGTTGGTTAAAGTGTGCATGTCCTGTTTATACAACATAAGGGTGGGTGGGAGGGCCCAAGGACAATTCCATCTTGCACCTCTTTTTTCTTTAATTTTTCTTTGCATCATGTGCTGTTTGGGGAGTGTTTTTTGAAGGGCCATCCTGCGTGACACTGCAGTGCCACTCCTAGATGGGCCAGGTGTTTGTGTCGGCTACTAGGGTCGCTTAGCTTACTCACACAGCTACCTCATTGCGCCTCTTTTTTTCTTTGCATCATGTGCTGTTTGGGGAGTGTTTTTTGAAGGGCCAGCCTGTGTGACACTGCATTGCCACTCCTAGATGGGCCAGCTGTTTGTGTCGGCTACTAGGGTCGCTTAGCTTACTCACACAGCTACCTCATTGCGCCTCTTTTTTTCTTTGCGTCATGTGCTGTTTGGGGAGTGTTTTTTGAAGGGCCAGCCTGCGTGACACTGCAGTGCCACTCCTAGATGGGCCAGGTGTTTGTGTCGGCCACTAGGGTCGCTTAGCTTACTCACACAGCTACCTCATTGCGCCTCTTTTTTTATTTGCGTCATGTGCTGTTTGGGGAGTGTTTTTTGGAAGGGCCATCCTGCGTGACACTGCAGTGCCACTCCTAGATGGGCCAGGTGTTTGTGTCGGCCACTAGGGTCGCTTAGCTTACTCACACAGCTACCTCATTGCGCCTCTTTTTTTCTTTGCGTCATGTGCTGTTTGGGGAGTGTTTTTTGGAAGGGCCATCCTGCGTGACACTGCAGTGCCACTCCTAGATGGGCCAGGTGTTTGTGTCGGCCACTAGGGTCGCTTAGCTTACTCACACAGCTACCTCATTGCGCCTATTTTTTTCTTTGCGTCATGTGCTGTTTGGGGAGTGTTTTTTGAAGGGCCAGCCTGCGTGACACTGCAGTGCCACTCCTAGATGGGCCAGGTGTTTGTGTCGGCCACTAGGGTCGCTTAGCTTACTCACACAGCTACCTCATTGCGCCTCTTTTTTTCTTTGCGTCATGTGCTGTTTGGGGAGTGTTTTTTGAAGGGCCATCCTGCGTGACACTGCAGTGCCACTCCTAGATGGGCCAGGTGTTTGTGTCGGCCACTAGGGTCGCTTAGCTTACTCACACAGCTACCTCATTGCGCCTCTTTTTTTCTTTGCGTCATGTGCTGTTTGGGTAGTGTTTTTTGAAGGGCCAGCCTGCGTGACACTGCAGTGCCACTCCTACATGGGCCAGGTGTTTGTGTCGGCCACTTGGGTCGTTGAGCTTAGTCACACAGCTACCTCATTGCACCTCTTTTTTTCTTTGCGTCATGTGCTGTTTGGGGAGTTTTTTTTGAAGGGCCAGCCTGCGTGACACTGCAGTGCCACTCCTAGATGGGCCAGGTGTTTGTGTCGGCCACTAGGGTCGCTTAGCTTACTCACACAGCTACCTCATTGCGCCTCTTTTTTTCTTTGCGTCATGTGCTGTTTGGGGAGTGTTTTTTGGAAGGGCCATCCTGCGTGACACTGCAGTGCCACTCCTAGATGGGCCAGGTGTTTGTGTCGGCCACTTGGGTCGCTGAGCTTAGTCACACAGCTACCTCATTGCGCCTCTTTTTTTCTTTGCGTCATGTGCTGTTTGGGGAGTGTTTTTTGGAAGGGCCATCCTGCGTGACACTGCAGTGACACTCCTAGATGGGCCAGGTGTTTGTGTCGGCCACTTGGGTCGTTGAGTTTAGTCACACAGCTACCTCATTGCGCCTCTTTTTTTCTTTGCGTCATGTGCTGTTTGGGGAGTGTTTTTTGGAAGGGCCATCCTGCGTGACACTGCAGTGCCACTCCTAGATGGGCCAGGTGTTTGTGTCGGCCACTAGGGTCGCTTAGCTTACTCACACAGCTACCTCATTGCGCCTCTTTTTTTCTTTGCGTCATGTGCTGTTTGGGGAGGGTTTTTTGGAAGGGACATCCTGCGTGACACTGCAGTGCTACTCCTAGATGGGCCAGATGTTTGTGTCGGCCACTAGGGTCGCTAATCTTACTCACACAGCTACCTCATTGCGCCTCTTTTTTTCTTTGCGTCATGTGCTGTTTGGGAAGGGTTTTTTGGAAGGGCCATCCTGCGTGACACTGCAGTGCCACTCCTAGATGGGCCAGGTGTTTGTGTCGGCCACTAGGGTCGCTTAGCTTACTCACACAGCTACCTCATTGCGCCTCTTTTTTTCTTTGCGTCATGTGCTGTTTGGGGAGGGTTTTTTGGAAGGGACATCCTGCGTGACACTGCAGTGCCACTCCTAGATGGGCCAGGTGTTTGTGTCGGCCACTTGGGTCGCTTAGCTTAGTCATCCAGCGACCTCGGTGCAAATTTTAGGACTAAAAATAATATTGTGAGGTGTGAGGTGTTCAGAATAGACTGAAAATGAGTGGAAATTATGGTTTTTGAGGTTAATAATACTTTGGGATCAAAATGACCCCCAAATTCTATGATTTAAGCTGTTTTTTAGGGTTTTTTGAAAAAAACACCCGAATCCAAAACACACCCGAATCCGACAAAAAAAATTCGGTGAGGTTTTGCCAAAACGCGTTCGAACCCAAAACACGGCCGCGGAACCGAACCCAAAACCAAAACACAAAACCCGAAAAATTTCCGGTGCTCATCACTAATACTTACCTATGTTGACACGAAGCAGTCGGTCCTCTTCTCCAAGTAGAATCCACGGGTACCTGAAAATAAAAGATAATTATACTCACCTGATCCAGGTTCCAGATTAAATCCACGTACTTGGCAAAACAACAAACCGAACACCCGGACCAGACGGACTGAAAGGGGTCCCATGTTTACACATGGGACCCCTTTCCACGAATGCAGACATCCGAATCTCGCGAGAATCCGACAGCGGGATGATGACGTTCGTGCGCACTCGGGCTAGCCAAGTAAGGCGGGAAGGTTCGAACCTGCCTCGGACCCGTGTAAAATGGGTGAAGTTCGGGGGGTTCGGATTCCGACGAACCGAACCCACTCATCACTAGTATGTACGTGAGTGTCAGGTGCCGTGCGCGTACATACGTGTCAGTGCCGTGCGTGTACGTACGTGTGTGTGTGTCAGGTGTCGTGCGTGTACGTGTGTGTGTGTCAGGTGGCGCATACCTACATGTGTGTATGTCAGGTGCTGTGCATGTGTGTACGTACAGGCGTGTGTCAGGTGCCGCGCGTGTACGTACGTGTGTGTGTGCCAGGAGCCGCGCGTGTACATGCGTGTGGGTGTCAGGTGCCGTGCGTATACGTACATACGTGTAGGTGTCAGGTGCCGTGCGTATACGTACATACGTGTGTGTCAGGAGCCGCGCGTGTTTGTACATGTGTGTGTGTCAGGAGCCACGCATGTGTGTTTGTGTGTGTGTCAGGAGCCATGCGTGTGCATACATGTGTGTGTGTCAGGTGCCACACGTGTACGTACGTACGTACGTACGTACGTACGTACGTGTGTCAGGTGCCGCACGTGTATGTGTGTGTGTGTTAAATTCCACGTGTGTACGAACGTATGTGTGTGCCTGGAGCCGCGCGTGTACATACATGTGTGTGTGTGTGTGTGTGTCAGGTGCTGTACGTGTATGTGTGTGTCTCAGGAGCTGCACGTGTATATGTGTGTATCTCAGGTGCTGCATTTGTATGCGTCAGCTGCCACGTGGGTGTCAGGTGTTGAGCGTGTATGTGTTTGTGTCGCATCTGTATGTGTGTCACTGTCAGGTGCTGCGCGTGTATGTGTGTGTCAGGTGCTGCATGTATATATGTGTGTGTTAGGTGCTGTTCATGTATGTGGGAGTGGCAGGTGCTGCATGTGTATATATGTGTGAGTGACAGGTGCTGCGTGTGTATACGAGTGTGTGTGAGGTGCTGCGAGTGTATGTGTGTGTTAGGTGCTCTGAGTGTATATGATTGTGTGTCAGGTGCTGTGCGTGTGTGCGTTAAATGCCACATGTATGTATGTATGTGTGTCAGGTGCTGCATGTGTGTGTGGGTGTGTCAGGTGCTGCATGTCTGTGTGTGTGGGTGTGTCAGGTGCTGCATGTGTGTGTGTGTGTGTGTGTGTGTGTGTCTGTCTGTCAGGTGCTGCATGTGTGTGTCAGGTGCTGCATGTCTGCGTGTGTGTGTCAGGCGCTGCATGTCTGTGTGTCAGGTGCTGCGTTTGTGTGTGTGTGTGTGTGTGTGTCAGGTGCTGTGTGTGTGTGTGTGTGTGTGTGTGTGTGTGTGTCAGGTGCTGCGTGTCTGTGTCAGGTGCTGCGTGTCTGCGTGTGTGTGTCAGGTGCTGCGTGTCTGCGTGTGTGTCAGGTGCTACGTGTCTGCGTGTGTGTGTCAGGTACTGCGTGTGTGTGTGTATCCGGTGCTGCGTGTCTGCGTGTGTGTGTCAGGTGCTGCGTGTGTGTGTGTGTGTCAGGCGCTGCATGTCTGTGTGTCAGGTGCTGCGTGTGTGTGTGTCAGGTGCTGTGTGTGTGTGTGTGTCAGGTGCTGCGTGTGTGTGTGTCAGGTGCTGCGTGTCTGCGTGTGTGTCAGGAGCAGCGTGTGTATGTGTGTCAGGTGCTGCGTGTCTGCGTGTGTGTCAGGTGTTGCGTGTGTGTGTGTGTCAGGTGCTGTGTGTGTGTCAGGTGCTGCGTGTGTGTGTGTGTCAGGTGCTGCGTGTCTGTGTGTGTCAGGCGCTGCGTGTCTGTGTGTGTCAGGCGCTGCGTGTCTGTGTGTGTCAGGCGCTGCGTGTCTGTGTGTGTCAGGCGCTGCGTGTGAGTGTGTGAGTGTGTGTCAGGTCCGTGTGAGTGTCAGGTGCTGTGTCTGTGTGTGTCAGGTGCTGCGCATGTGCGTGTGTGTCAGGCGCTGCATATGCGTGTTCGTGTGTCAGGCGCTGCAGGGAGGGCGGGGTGAACGGACACACAGCGGGGGGGGGACACACAGCAGGGAGGGCGGGGGGACAGACGGACACACAGCAGGGAGGGCGGGGGGAGGACGGACACACAGCAGGGAGGAGGAGGGGGGGTGGCCGGACACAGCGGGAGGAGGTGGGGTGGCCGAACACAGCGGGAGGAGGGGGGGGGGTGGCCGGACACAGCGGGAGGGGGGGGGGGTGGCCGGACACAGCGGGAGGAGGGGAGGGTGGCCGGACACACAACAGGGGGGGGGCACACAGCAGGGAGGGCGAGGGGGTTTACACAGCAGGGAGGGCGGCGGGGGACACACACAGCAGGGAGGGCAAGGGGGTATGGAAGGACACACAGCAGGGCGGGGGGATAGACAGACACATAGCAGGGAGGGCAGGGGGGGCTGGACACACAGCAGGGAGGGGGGGACGAATGGACACACTGCAGGGAGGGCGGGGGGGACACACACACTGCAGGGAGGGCGGGGGGGGGACACACTGCAGGGAGGGCGAGAGGGGAACAGACGGACACACAGCAGGGGGGGTGAGGGGGGGGGAGACGGACACACAGCAGGGAGGGGAGAGGGTGGCCGGACACAGCGGGAGGAGGGGGGGGTGGCCAAACACACAGCACGGGAGGGGAGGGTGGCTGGACACACAGCAGGGAGGGCGGGGGGACGGACTGACACAGCGGGAGGAGGGGGGGGTGGCCGGACACAGCGGGAGGAGGGGAGGGTGGCCGGACACACAGCAGGGAGGGCGAGGGGGTTTACACAGCAGGGAGGGCGGCGGGGGGGACACACAGCAGGGAGGGCGGGGGGGGTATGGAAGGACACACAGCAGGGCGGGGGGACGGACAGACACATAGCAGGGAGGGAAGGGGGGGCGGACGGACACACAGCAGGGAGGGGGGACAAACGGACACACTGCAAGGAGGGCGGGGGACGGACACACAGCAGGGAGGGCGGGGGGGGACACACAGCAGGGAGGGCGAGGGGGGGGGAGAAGACGGACACACAGCAGGGAGGTCGAGGGGGGAGACGGACACACAGCAGGGAGGGAGGGCGGGGGACTGGTGACCATAGAGACCTTGATAAATACCGCATACTGCAGGGAGGGAGGGCCGGACACAGCGGGAGGAGGAGGAGGGAGGAGTGGCCGGACACAGCTGCCCGGGACGCCTCCTACTGCCAGCCGCACCACAGACGCGGGGAGGAGACGCAGGCAGCCACCAGAGATGGTCCGGCGGGCGGCCGGGCACACAGTGGGAGGGAGGGGAGGGTGGCCGGACACGCGGGGGAGAAGTGGAAGCTGGGTACACAGCGGGAGGGAGGGGAGGGTGGCCGGACACGCGGGGGAGAAGTGGAAGCTGGGTACACAGCGGGAGGGGAGGGTGGCCGGACACGCGGGGGAGAAGTGGAAGCTGGGTACACTGCGGGAGGGAGGGAGGGGAGGGTGGCCGGACACGCGGGGGAGAAGTGGAAGCTGGGTACACAGCGGGAGGGAGGGGAGGGTGGCCGGACACGCGGGGGAGAAGTGGAAGCTGGGTACACAGCGGGAGGGAGGGTGGCCGGACACGCGGGGGAGAAGTGGAAGCTGGGTACACAGCGGTGGGCTGCCTGACAGAACTCACCCAGTGCTACGCAGCTCCGGCGATCTCATCCCGCTTCATGGACCTCAATGACGTCACACGCCGGGAACCGCTGGCTGTCCTCCTGCAGCTCCACGTGACTCCTTCCCTCTCTGTCTCCTCGTGCCCAACTGCCAGAGCTACTCTCTGTACACCCCCTGCTGGCGGTCACTGCGCAGGCGCAACAAATTGAAATGCCCTATCTCTATAATGGGGCATATTTCTCTTAATTAAAAAAACCCTATATTTTTCTGAAAAACCACAACCCCAAAAGGCACTACACAGGGACATACTCTATCTAGTAAAACAAACCCCAAGTCTTAATTCGTCCTCTATCCTGAGTTATGCCTTCCCAAAAAAATCCTCATTCACTCTATGGAAAAACGTTGTCAAAAAGCCACAGAGGGAGTGGCAGAAAAAAACTGACAGTTGAAACTTTAGGTTACTCCCAATTCCTCATTTTTTATTATTTTGCCCTGAAATTTGGCATGCAGCAGCGGGTGACGATTCTACGCGTCCATGCCACATTTCAACTCAGTACGTCCAATCAGTTTTGAGGTGTAGCCCCTCAAACACCATGCCCCCATCTCAGAAGTTCCCTATGGGAGAATTCCGTTTGTTCGATTCAGCCTTAATATAAGGGCACGACCGTGCCCTTATAATATATATCGAGAGAGAGAGAGAGAGAGAGAGAGAGAGAGAGAGAGAGATGAAGGGGTTCTCTTGAATGGATGGCTGCTCCTATCCTTACAGTAAAAGAACCTGGCGGCATTCCTGAGATTTTTCAACGATATATTCAACAGGTATGGTGAACAAAAACAATCAAACTGTGGGCATAGTGAGAATCACCGACGTTTCAACGGCAATGTGGCATTTTCTTCAAGGTGCTATGCTGCTATAACACAAAAACCAAACTAACCGTGTATATATAACACAGTGTATATATACAAACATACACACACATAAATATACATATGTAAACACATTTTATATATATATATATATATATATATATATATACATACATACACAGTGGGGCAAAAAAGTATTTGGACAGCCACTGATTGTGCAAGTTGACTGACTTAAAAAGATGAGAGAGGTGTGTAATTTCCATCAAAGGGACACTTCACCTGTGAGAGACAGAATCTGAAAAAAAACCTAGGAAATTACATTGTACAGTATGTCTGTTACACAATTTACTTGCATATTCTTGTGGAAAATAAATATTTGAAAACCTACCAAGCAGCAAGATTTCTGTCTCTCACAAACCTATTACTTCTTCTTTAAGAAGCTCTTCTATCGTCCACTCGTTACCTGTATTAATGGCACCTGTTTGAACTGGTTATCTGTATAAAAGACACCTGTCTACACCCTCAAACAGTCAGACTGCTACCTCTCCACCATGGCCAAGACCAGAGAGCTGTCTAAGGACACCAGGGACAAAATTGTAGAGCTGCACAAGGCTGGGATGAGCTACTCGACAATAGGCAAGCAGCTTGGTGAGAAGAGATCAACTGTTGGCGCAATTATAAAAAAATGGAAGAAATACAAGATCACTGACAATCTCCCTCGACCTGGGGCCCCATGCAAGATCTCATCTCATGGGGTATCAATGATCTTGAGAACGGAGGGGAATCAGCCCAGAACTACACGGGGGGACCTGGTCAATGACCTCAAGAGAGCTGGGACCACAGTCACAAAGGTTACCATTAGTAACACACTACATCGTCATGGATTGAAATCCTGCAGCGCCCGAAAGGTCCCTCTGCTTAAGCCAGCACATGTCCAGGCCCATCTAAAGTTTGCCAGTGACCATCTGGATGATCCAGAAGAGGATTGGGAGAATGTAAAGTGGTCAGATGAGAGCAAAATCAAACTTTTTGGTATAAACTCCACTCGCCGTGTTTGGAGGGAGAAGAATGATGAATGGTATCCCAAGAACACCATACCCACTGTGAAGCATGGGGGTGGAAATTTCATGCTTTGGGGTTGCTTTTCTGCAAAGGGGACAGGACGACTGATCCATATTAAGGAGAGGATGAATGGGGCCATGTATCGTAAGATTTTGAGCAAAAACCTCCTTCCCTCAGTAAGAGCATTGAAGATGGAATGTGGCTGGGTCTTCCAGCATGACAATGACCCCAAACACACCGCCCGGGCAACTAAGGAGTGGCTCCGTAAGAATCATTTCAAGGTCCTGGAGTTGCCCCGCAACAGCCCCAAAACATGACAGATCTAGAGAAGATCTGCATGGAAGAGTGGGCCAAAATACCTGCTACAGTGTGTGCAAACCTGGTCAAGAACTACAGGAAACGTTTGACCTCTGTAATTATCAACCGAGGTTATATTACAAAGTATTGAGTTAAACTTTTTGATTGTCCAAATAAATTGTTTCAAAATCAAACAATGTGATTTCCTAGTTTTTTTCTTCAGATTCTGTCTCACACAGTTGAAGTGTACCCAGAGCCGCAACTAGGGGGGGGCTAGGGGGGCAGGCGACCTGGGCGCTGGATTGGAGGGGGCGCCGAGACCCCCAAACATGCGGCAATGGTATCAGTTCAGAGCCGTCTCGTCTGTGAGTAAACTGAAAATAAACTACAGCTCCCAGCAGCCCTCGGGAGCTGTAGTTTACTTTCAATTTCCTCTCTGCAGTCAGTGGCGGACAATCTGTGCTTCCGCCTCTCACAGTCCCGCTGCCCGTCACCCACCCGAACGCCTCTCATTTCTCCTCACCCACGCTGCCCGACTCCCGCCTGAACATATTTCTTTTCAACCACCCGCTGGCTGCCCTTCTTCTCCCGCCCGGAAACCTCTGATCTCTCCCCAGCTCCGCTGCCCGTCTCCTGCCTGAAGGCTTCTCCTCCCGCCTGTCTCCTGCCCGTGATGAGCAGGGTGCGAGAAGCATACTATAGGTGAGCTTTCTGGCAGAGGATATTGATGGGGTGTGCAGTCTGGATCAGGACAGGTGGGCAAGAAGAGAACATAAGTTTCTTAGTATGTGTGTGTGCATATGGCTGTGTACGTATGTGGCTGTGTGTGTATGCGCGCGCATGTGTGGCTCTGTATATATGGCTGTGTATATATGTGGCTGTGTGTGTGCATGTGTGGATTTGTATATGTGGCTGTATGTGTGCATGTGTGGATTTGTATATGTGGCTGTGTGTGTGTGTGTGTGTGTGTGTGTGTGTGTGTGTGTGTGTGTGCGCGCGCGCACTTGTGTGTCTTTACATATGTGGCTGTGTGTGCATATGGCTGTGTGTATGTGAGAATTTACATGTGTGACTGTGCATATGCTGCTAAATTTAATATGGATCCAGCTTGTGAACCCACACCCACTATATAGTACTGTCCACTATTAAATCCACCCTGTGCATTACAACATTTGGGGATATTTATCATATTTATCAAAACTGGCTCACAGGTTTAAGTAGAGTTGCCCTTAACAACAATGGAGAAAATGGTGTAATGTACTGTTTGCCTAATACAGACCTGATCGCTGTTGTGCAGCGGCCGATTACTAAATGACTGCACATGCGTATGGATCGTAATGTGGAGACGCGACGCCAAACAGCTAAAAAAAAATCCTGCTTCCTTTTTAATCACTAGGCGAACGCATGCTGATTGACAGAAAGCGGACATTTGGTGGTAGTAACTGGACTTTTTCTGAGAGTGTCAGGAATAACGCAGGCGTTCCCAAGCGTTTTCAGGGAGGGTGTATGACGTCAGCTCCGGCATGATCAGCCTGTTTGTATCGCACTGTAGGAGTAAGTCCTGGGATGCACAGACTGGAAAAATTATTAGATGGTGAGTGAGTTGCGAACGGATTTGCAGATGTCCGCTGTGTGGCGAAGTTTTTGCAGAGCCAACGATGCACCTGCCATCAACAGGAAAGCCGGGGAGCCGGACGGGAGGAGAGAGATCCTGCAGAATGGGAGGTATGTGTGCACCTACCACACACACATGCAGGTTCCTGCTAAAATTGCTAAGGCAATTTTTCATGTCAAAAAGTTCTGAAATATATATATATATATATATATGTATATATATATATACAAAAATCCTAGTTTCGGCCCTGGTGTACCTATAATCGAAATTACACACCTCTCTCATCTTTTTAAGTGGGTCAACTTGACTTGCACAATCAGTGGCTGTCCAAATACTTTTTTGCCCCACTGTGTATATATATATAATGTATATATATATATATATATATATATATATATATAGGAAACCAAGGAATTGGGTGCTAGCGACCAATGGTGTCTATATTAAAGGAACGTAAAAAGATAGTATATATATATAAAAAAAGGGGGACTTATATATATAAAAAAACGTATTTATTTTTGCACAATATAAAAGGGAGGGTAATACACTGTGGTTTATAAAAATTCACAAAACACAATAGTTAAAAAAAAAATGGAGTAAGAAGTAAAAAGTAAAAAGGTACAAGGTGCAAATCAATTGGTAGTACATATATAAAAAAATGCTTATCTTAGGTACAGGAGGTAGGTCTGAGAAAGATCATGGAGTGCCCAACGCGTTTCGTCCTTCAGGACTTCATCAGGACCCTTGATGAAGTCCTGAAGGACGAAACGCGTTGGGCACTCCATGATCTTTCTCAGACCTACCTAAGATAAGCATTTTTTTATATATGTACTACCAATTGATTTGCACCTTGTACCTTTTTACTTTTTACTTCTTACTCCATTTTTTTTTTAACTATTGTGTTTTGTGAATTTTTATAAACCACAGTGTATTACCCTCCCTTTTATATTGTGCAAAAATAAATACGTTTTTTTATATATATAAGTCCCCCTTTTTTTATATATATATACTATCTTTTTACGTTCCTTTAATATAGACACCATTGGTCGCTAGCACCCAATTCCTTGGTTTCCTATAACATTTCTTACAGCAATTTACCACTGCTGTTTTTATTTTTGGGGCCAGCTGACACCCTTTGTACCAAGGGAGTGTAAATTCGGACATATATTTTACATTTGCAGTGAGGGCTAACCTACCACAAGTGGCGCTATTTTTTTTCTTGTTTTTTACATATATATATATATATACATATATATGCGCGCACACACATTACATACATACACACACAACTCAGAGCCTATCTTCAAATTTAGGCCCTCATTCCGAGTTGTTCGTTCGCAAGGCGATTTTAGCAGAGTTGCTCACGCTAAGCCGCCGCCTACTGGTAGTGTATGTTAGCATCTTAAAATTGCGAACGATGTATTCGCAATATTGCGATTACAAACTTCTTAGCAGTTTCAGAGTAGCTTCAGACTTACTCGGCATCTGCGATCAGTTCAGTGCTTGTCGTTCCTGGTTTGACGTCACAAACACACCCAGCGTTCGCTCAGACACTCCCCCGTTTCTCCAGCCACTCCTGCGTTTTTTCCGGAAACGGTAGCGTTTTCATCCACACGCCCATAAAACGCTGTGTTTCCGCCCAGTAACACCCATTTCCTGTCAATCACACTACGATCGCCGGAGCGAAGGAAAAGCCGTGAGTAAAAATACTATCTCCATAGCAAAATTACTTGGCGCAGTCGCAGTGCGAACATTGCGCATGCGTACTAAGCAGAAAACCGCTGCGATGCGATGAAATTTACCGAGCGAACAACTCGGAATGAGGGCCTTAATGCATTTCTTGAAATAAAAAAAAATCAATATGTCCTGACTTACAAACAGGATAGGAGAGTGAGAGCTTCTATGTTTCTCTCCATCTCCGCAGTCTGCACCCCACCAGCACGCCACAAGCCCCACACGCTGCCAGGGAAAGTTCCTCCTTCCAGCCTGCGTGCTCAGCCAGTCACTGAGCCTCAGGCTGCAGATTGATTTCCTCCTATTGGGAGGCTGAGCCATCACTCACACTCGGCAAGCTTTGTAGCAGCGTCAGTGGCTGCAGTGAGATGATGGTGGGCTATCATTGGGGAGGGGAGGGCAATGCAGCGCATTGCAGTGCCGCGGATCGAATTAGAGATCCGATCTTGGGAAGGTGGTGGGGGGCCCTTTTCTGACAGGGGGCCCGGGGTACTTACCCCTGCCCCCCTACCCCTTAATCCTGCTCTGCCCACCACTCAACCCTGCTCTCTGCCTCCTCTGCCTGTCACCTCACCTCTCCTCCGCCACTATCATTCTATACTCTCTCCATGCCTCTCTCCTGCAGTCTCCCTTCCTAGCCAAGGACCCAGCACCATCACTACACCCTCTATATACCTTACTTCCAAATTAATCTTACCTCAACGCTACAGCAACTAGAGATGAGCGGGTTCGGTTCTCTGAGATCCGAACCCACCCGAACTTCAAGTGGTTTACACGGGTCCGAGTCCGCCTCGGTCCCTCCCGCTTGACTCGGTAAACCCGAACGAGGCAAAATGTCATCATCCCGCAGTCGGATTCTCGCGAGATTCGGATTCCATATAAAGAGCCGCACGTCGCCGCCATTTTCACTCGTGCATTGTCGAGATAGCGAGAGGACGTGGTTATGTTCTCTGAGTGGAAAGCTCAATATCAGCTCAATATCAGTGCTCATTATCTGTGCTGCATTGTGGTGACCAGTATATTACAGTACAATAGTCCAGTGCTGTTCTCGAAGCCCAGTGTCAGTTCTGGTATCCTCATCAGTGCTCATTGTCTTGCTGCTGCATTGTGGTGACCAGTATATTACAGTACAATAGTCCAGTGCTGTTCTCGCTGCCCAGTGTCAGTTCTAGTATCCTCATCAGTGCTCATTGTCTTGCTGCTGCATTGTGGTGACCAGTATATTACAGTACAATAGTCCAGTGCTGTTCTCGCTGCTCAGTGTCAGTTCTAGTATCCTCATCAGTGCTCATTGTCTTGCTGCTGCACTGTGGTGACCAGTATATTACAGTACAATAGTCCAGTGCTGTTCTCGCTGCCCAGTGTCAGTTCTGGTATTCTCATCAGTGCTCATTGTCTTGCTGCTGCATTGTGGTGACCAGTATATTACAGTACAATAGTCCAGTGCTGTTCTCGCTGCCCAGTGTCAGTTCTAGTATCCACATCACCAGTGCTCATTGTCTTGCTGCTGCATTGTGGTGACCAGTATATTACAGTACAATAGTCCAGTGCTGTTCTCGATGCCTAGTGTCAGTTCTAGTATCCACATCACCAGTGCTCATTGTCTTGCTGCTGCATTGTGGTGACCAGTATATTACAGTACAATAGTGCAGTGCTGTTCTCGCTGCCCAGTGTCAGTTCTAGTATCCTCATCAGTGCTCATTGTCTTGCTGCTGCATTGTGGTGACCAGTATATTACAGTACAATAGTCCAGTGCTGTTCTCGCTGCCCAGTGTCAGTTCTAGTATCCTCATCAGTGCTCATTGTCTTGCTGCTGCATTGTTGTGACCAGTATATTACAGCACAATAGTCCAGTGCTGTTCTCGCTGCCCAGTGTCAGTTCTGGTATCCTCATCAGTGCTCATTGTCTTGCTGCTGCATTGTGGTGACCAGTATATTACAGTACTATAGTCCAGTGCTGTTCTCGCTGCCCAGTGTCAGTTCTAGTATCCTCATCACCAGTGCTCATTGTCTTGCTGCTGCATTGTGGTGACCAGTATATTACAGTACAATAGCCCAGTGCTGTTCTCGCTGCCTAGTATCAGTTTTAGTGTCCTCATCAGTGCTCATTGTCTTGCTGCTGCATTGTGGTGACCAGTATATAAAAGTGCAATAGTCCAGTGCTGTTCTCGCTGCCCAGTGTCAGTTCTATTATCCTCATCACCAGTGCTCATTGTTTTGCTGCTGCATTGTGGTAACTAGTATATTACAGTACAATAGTCCAGTGCTGTTCTCGCTGCCCAGTGTCAGTTCTAGTATCCTCATCACCAGTGCTCATTGTCTTTCTGCTGCATTGTGGTGACCAGTATATTACAGTACAATAGTCCAGTGCTGTATTCGCTGCCCAGTGTCAGTTCTAGTATCCTCATCAGTGCTCATTGTCTTGCTGCTGCATTGTGGTGACTAGTATATTACAATACAATAGTCCAGTGCTGTACTCGCTGCCCAGTGTCAGTTCTAGTATCCTCATCAGTGCTCATTGTCTTGCTGCTGCATTGTGGTGACCAGTATATTACAGTACAATAATCCAGTGCTGTTCTCGCTGTCCAGTGTCAGTTCTAGTATCCTCATCAGTGCTCACTGTCTTGCTGCTGCATTGTGGTGACCAGTATATTACAGTACAATAGTCCAGTGCTGTTCTCGCTGCCCAGTGTCAGTTCTAGTATCCTCATCAGTGCTCATTGTCTTGCTGCTGCATTGTGGTGACCAGTATACTACTGTACAATAGTCCAGTGCTGTTCTCGCAGCTCAGTGTCAGTTCTAGTATCCTCATCAGTGCTCATTGTCTTTTTACTGCATTGTGGTGACCAGTATATTACAGTACAATAGTCCAGTGCTGTTCTCGCTGCCCAGTATCAGTTCTAGTATCCTCATCACCAGTGCTCATTGTCTTGCTGCTGCATTGTGGTGACCAGTATATTACAGTACAATAGTCCAGTGCTGTTCTCGCTGCCCAGTATTAGTTCTAGTATCCTCATCACCAGTGATCATTGTCTTGCTGCTACATTGTGGTGACCAGTATATTACAGTACAATAGGTCAGTGCTGTTCTCACTGCCCAGTGTCAGTTCTAGTATCCTCATCAGTGCTCATTGTCTTGCTGCTGCATTGTGGTGACCAGTATATTACAGTACTATAGTCCAGTACTGTACTCACTGCCCTGTGTCAGTTCTGGTATCCTCATCACCAGTGCTCATTGTCTTGCTGCTGCATTGTGGTGACCAGTATACTACTGTACAATAGTCCAGTGCTGTTCTCGCAGCTCAGTGTCAGTTCTAGTATCCTCATCAGTGCTCACTGCTCAGTATAACTGCTCGTTGTCTTGCGCTGCATCGTGCTGCTCAGTGTCAGTTCTCAGTATCACTGCTCAGTAGTATCACCAGTGCTCAGTATCACTGGTCAGTGTCATGTCAGAACAAAATGTTTTGTAGGTTGTGGAGGTGTCTTCCTCAGAGGAGTCTGTACCAGGTACTCAGTATTGCCTTGAGTGGTTTCATCCCATTAGGATGGAGACAGAATCGCTGGATAGCCTAGGAAATAAGATTCCTCAGAGTTCATTAGGGCATACTATTTAAGTTGCTGGAAAAAAAGCTACGAAGAATGCTCTAGATATGGATCAGTCCATTTCATCTAGGACCCCCTCAGCTCCTGATACACAGGTCTTGCAGGCCAACGCGGACATCGATGCTAACACAGGGATCAACACAGAAGTTAGAGGGGGGCACTATGATAGATTGGAATATAAAATTCAGCAATTTATCAATGCCATTAGGGATGTGTTAGAAATACCTATACAAATTCTTGTATGCTAACTGAAAATCATTAGTGACATTCCTGGTTTCGGAAGAGTTGAATCCCCTATTTGAAAGATCCTGGTTAAACCCAGAAGAGGTTTTTCACATCCCCAATAAAGTACTTAAGACATATCCCTTTCCTGAGGAGGATAGAAGGAGATGGGAGATTCCTCCCATAATGGACATTTCGGTGTCCAGGCCATCAGGTGTAATTACATTACCTGTACCAGGCTCGGCCTCGTTAAAGGAGCCGACTGACCGCAAGATAGAGACAACTCTAAAATCCATTTACACGGCTACTGGAACCGCCCTTAGGCCCACTATTGCATGCACTTGGGTAGCTAGGGCTATGTTAAAATGGTCAGACAATTTAATAGAAGACCTTGATGCAATCCATAGGGATGATGTTGTCTTGATTCTAGGTCACATAAAGGATTCGGCTAAATTCATGGTGAAAGCCATGAGGGACATTGGGCTGATGAATTCTAGAGCATCCTCCATGGCAGTAGCGGCTCGCAGAGGTCTCTGGATCCGCCAATGGAACGCAGAGACCGAATCCAAGAGGTACCTTCCCTTCGCAGGTGAGATACCGCTTGGGGACACTCTGAATACAAATCCTCCCGAAGCACCACCTGTGAGAAGACGTAACTCTGCTTCTCTGATGCAGTCCCCTTGGGCTGCCAGATCGAGAAAATTTGGGAGGGCCTTCTTCTGCACGAGGCTAGGCCATAGAAAGAGCAGCAAGTCTGCAGCCTCTACAGGTGCATGGGTTCAGAGGTTGGATTCTACTCCTTTAGCGTCCTCAGCGTGATGCGGAAGTACTCCCATGTGGGGGTCCACTGGGGGGGAGGGATCTCATCTACATCACTACAGGGGAGCCTTAGTGATTATTATTATATCCCGGGTAATAAAAATTATTACCCAGGGTTAGAAACTGGATTCAGGAGTCTCCCCCTGGCTGTTTGTTTAATCAGCCCTGCCAATTGTTAGGACAGTGGGTTTGTCCCTGTCATATAAAAAAAGTTTTTTTCTAAGTGCCATCATGTCTGACACTGCAGTGCCACTCCTAGATGGGCCAGGTGTTTGTGCCGCCTACTTGGGTTGCTTAGCTTAGTCATCCAGCAACCTCTGTGCAAATTTTAGGACTAAAAATAATATTGTGAGGTGTTCAGAAAAGACTGGAAGTGAGTGTAAATGATGGTTATTGAGGTTAATAATACTAGAGGATCAAAATTACCCCCAAATTCTATGATTTAAGCTGTTTTTTTTTTTTTTTTAAACACCCGAATCCAAAACGCACCTGAATCCCACAAAAATTCTTAAGGGAGGTTTTGCCAACACGCGTCCAAATCCAAAACACGACCGCGGAACCGAATCCAAAACCAAAACAAAACCCGAAAAATGTCCGGTGCACATCTCTAACAGCAACCCTTATAATCTCATTCGCATCTCTCCCACAAACTCCTACCCCCTATCCTGTGCCCTTTGGCATGCCAGATCTGTTTGCAACAAACTGGACCCCACTCATGATCTTTTCATTTCCAACTCCCTGCATCTCCAAACCATTACTGAAACCTGGATTACTCCCTATGACACCACTTCTCCTGCTGCTCTCTCTACTGGGGGCCTCACATTCTCACACACATCCGACCCGGCGGTCGCCATGGTGGTGGTGTTGGGGTCCTTTTACCATCTAGCTACACATACCAACTTATACCTCCAGAACAGTCCTTTACATTCTCTACATTCGAGGTCCATGTGATACGTCTCTACCAACCTACTAATCTTCGAGTTGCTGTCATTTATTGTCCCTCTGGCATTTCCTCCAAATTCCTCGACATCTTTGCTTCCTGGCTACCTCACTTCCTCTCTTCTGACATTCCCTCCATTATCCTAGGTGATTTCAACATCCAGAGCCGGCCCTAATCAATATGATGCCCTAGGCAAGTTTTTGGCTGGTGCCCCCTAGCACTGCTGCTAGTTCCACCTCTGACGCTGCACCCCTTTCCCAGCACCATCACCCCTCACCCATAGCAGTCCTCATTTTTTTGCCCCTACCGCCTATATATTGAATAGGAACCTTGCGCACATTCGGCACACAGCCTAAAAAGGGGTGTGTTCTTGCTGGGAAGGGGCATGGCCACACAATAGTACCCCCAATTCAAATTACGCCACACAGTAGTGCAACTTTATTCACAGTATATCATGCGATAGTGTCCCTTATTCACGTTATATCACACAATAGTACCACTTTACCTTCTATATGTTACTATTCACAGTAATGCCCCTTATATACTCTTTACATCACACTGAATTGCTCCTTAGTCACATTAAACCATACCATATTGCTCTTTATTCACATTAGATCACACAGTAGTGCCCTTTCTATACATTACGCCACACAATAGATCACGTTATACACATAATGCCACACGTTAGTAATGTATTTATACACATAATACCACACAGTAATGCCCCTTACACATAGCCACACATTATTAATGTCCTTATAAACATAATGCACCTTACACATTATGCCAACCTTTATTAATGCTCTTATACACATAATAACCCTTACAAATATGCTGCATGTAATTAATGCCCTTATACACATGACACACATAATGTCCCTTACACATATGCCGCACATTATTAATGCATTTATACACATGACACACTTAATGCCCCTTACACGTATGCCAAACACTACTGCACAACCAACCCACCCGCACACAGCACTCACACAGCCGCTAATACTGTGACCTCTGCCTCTGCTTGGATACAGATGTGTCCTCATACATCTTGCCTTAATACGCCATGCAGCAGGAGATGCCTTTTTTGCTGAAAAGTCGGGTGCCTCTTTTTCCAAAAATGCATATTATTTGCATTGCTATATGGCTATGATGCACAAGCAGATTCTGCTGATTAAAATGATATGCGGCATGCCCATTCTGTCTGCAACTGTGGCTGTATCTGCCTACGAAATGCTATGTTACAGTGATTTCGAGGAATACACTGTAATGTAGCATTTCGTATGCAGATACAGTCACACACAGAATATAGGCATGCCACATATCATTGTAATCAGCAGAATCTGCTTGCGCCCCTAAGCATTCCAAGTGCCCTAGGCATTTGCCTAGTTTACATATGCCTAGGGCCGGCTTTGTCAAAATCCCTATCGATAACCTCACAAAATCACCTAGCTCTAAACTCCTTAACCTCACCTCTTCACTTGGTGTCTCCCAGTGGACCTCCTCACCCTCCCATGTGAATGGGAGCTCACTGGATCTGGTTTTCAATCACCGTTTTGATATTTCTGGTTTCTCCAACTCCCCATTTCCCCTCTCTGACCACCACCTGCTCTCTTTTGACCTATCTCTCTCTGCTTCCCCATCTCTACCTCCTAAGGTTACCATCACTAAATGTAACATTAAAGCTACGTATTGCCACCTCATCCCTATCCTCCCTGTTCGACTCACTCATCTCTCCTATTCTCTCTCTCATGCCCTGAACAAGCCAGTTCCGATTTTCAATGCATCCCTTACTTCTCCTCTTAACTCTGTCGCTCCACCAACCACTATTCACCCTCGCAGATCAACACCTCAACCCTGGCACACTAAATACACCAGATATCTTCAAAAATGCTCATCACGTACTGCCAAGCGACAGTGGAGGAAATCACGCTTTAAGGCAGACATCCTCCATTTCACACTTCTGCTCTCATCCTTCAGTGCTGCCCTTTCCCTCGCTAAACAACCATACTTCAAAATTCTTATCTGCACCCAGTCTTCCAACCCCCGGCGCCGCTTTTCCACTGTCAACTCCCTCCTCTGCCCTCCGCCACCTCCTCTCCCATCCTCATTGTCTTCTCTTGACTTTGCCACTTATTTTACATCCAAGATTGACTCCATACATCAGGACATCACATCCCACCAGACCAGCAACCAGCCACCACTCATCCCTTGCCACCCAACCCCTTCACCAACTCTGAAATCTTTCTCCCATGTATCTGGTGAGAAAGTCATGTCTCTCATCCATTCCTCCCCTCCCACCACCTCTCCACTTGACCCTATCCCCTCCCACCTCCTCCGCTACCTCTCTCCTTCTGGCTGCTGCCATCTTGCCCACCTTCTCAATCTCTCCCTCTCATCAGGCACTGTCCCCTCTGTCTTCAATCATGCTCTTGTCTCCCCTATTCTTAAAAACATACCCTTGATTCAAACACTCTCTCCAACTATCGACCCATCTCTCTCCTCCCTTTTGCCTCAAACTCCTTGAGCATATTGTCTAACTGCCATTCCAGTCTGGTTTCCGTTCTCTCCACTCCACTGAAAATGACCTCACAAAAGTCTGCAATGACCTCCATGCAACCAAATCTAAGAGCCACTACTATCTGCTTATTCTTCTTGACCTCTCTGCTGCTTTTGACATTGTGGACCACCCTCTTCTTCTGCAAATCCTTCACTCTCTTGGTCTGCATGATTCTGTCCTCTCCTGGCAGTCCTCCTACCTCTCTCATTGTTCCTTCTCTGTTTCCTCCCATGACACCACCTCTCCACTGACACTAACTATTGGTGTCCCCCAAGGTTCTGTTCTTGGTCCTCTCCTTTTCTCTCTCTATATACCCTCTCTAGGTGGACTAATTGGTTCTTTTAACCTCCAATATCACCTCTATGCTGATGACACTCAAGTCTACCTCTCCTCCCCTGACCTCTCCCCGGCTCTCCTCACTCCTACCTCCAACGGTCTCTCTGCTATCTCTTCCTGGATGTCCCAGCACTTTCTTAAACTCAACATGTCCAAGACTGAGCTGATAATCTTTCCACCCTCTCGCACAACCTCACTTCCCACAATCTCATTATCCATTGATGGCACGACTATCTCCTCTAGGCCCCAAGTGCGCTGTCTTGGCATAATCGTTGCTTACTGCTTCTCCTTCAAACCACACATTCAGCACCTCTCACAAACCTGTCATTTTAACTCCAGTTTATCCTCAGTGCTGCAGCCCGGCTCATCTTCCTCACCAAACGCACTACGTCCACCTCCCCTCTCCCACAAGCCCTTCACTGGCTCCCCTTCCCCTTAAGAATCAAATTAAAGCTTCTCACACTTGCTTACAAAGCCCTCACCCACTCCTCTCCCATTTACATTTCTGACCTTATCTCCCTTTACTCTCCCACCCACCCTCTTCGCTCTCCTAATACACGCTGGCTCTCCTGTCTTCTGATTACTTCCTCCCACTCCTATCTCCAATATTGTTTATGTTCTGCTCCCTTTCTCTGGAATTATCTACCTCTTATGTTGAAGGAGATCCGGACATTCCAATTAAGGCTACAGACGGGCTCCTCTGACAGCTTCAGTAGCTGGGTGCGGGGGCCCCTAATGTGTGGGGGCCCCGGGATGACCGCCCCCTTTGCCCCTGCCTTAATCCGGCCATAACCAAAACTTACAGACCGGGCAAGGAGGGCATTAATCAGAGAGGCAGCACAAAGACCAAAGGTAACCCTGAAGGAGCTGCAGAGTTCCGCAGAAGAGACTGGTGTATCTGCGCATGTGACCACAATAAGCTGTACACTCCATAGAGCTGGGCTTTATGGAAGAGTGGGCAGAAAAAGCCATTATTTAGTGTTAAAAATAAGAGGCACGTTTTGAGTCTGCCAAAGGCATGCGGACGACTCCCCAAATGTATGGATGAAGGTGCTCTGGTCAGATGAGACTAAAATTTCACTTTTCCGCTATGTCTGGTGCAAAGTGCAAACCCAACACATCCCATCACCCCAAGTACACCATCCCCACAGTGAAACATGGTGGTGGCAGCATCATGCTGTGGGGATGTTTTCCAGCAGCAGGGACTGGGAAATGGTTTTGTGTCGAGGGAAAGATGGATGGTGCTAAATACTAGAGATGAGCGCCTGAAATTTTTCGGGTTTTGTGTTTTGGTTTTGGGTTCGGTTCCGCGGCCGTGTTTTGGGTTCGAACGCGTTTTGGCAAAACCTCACCGAATTATTTTTGTCGGATTCGGGTGTGTTTTGGATTCGGGTGTTTTTTTCCAAAAACACTAAAAAAACAGCTTAAATCATAGAATTTGGGGGTCATTTTGATCCCAAAGTATTATTAACCTCAAAAACCATAATTTACACTCATTTTCAGTCTATTCTGAATACCTCACACCTCACAATATTATTTTTAGTCCTAAAATTTGCACCGAGGTCGCTGTGTGAGTAAGATAAGCGACCCTAGTGGCCGACACAAACACCGGGCCCATCTAGGAGTGGCACTGCAGTGTCACGCAGGATGTCCCTTCCAAAAAACCCTCCCCAAACAGCACATGACGCAAAGAAAAAAAGAGGCGCAATGAGGTAGCTGTGTGAGTAAGATTAGCGACCCTAGTGGCCGACACAAACACCGGGCCCATCTAGGAGTGGCACTGCAGTGTCACGCAGGATGGCCCTTCCAAAAAACCCTCCCCAAACAGCACATGACGCAAAGAAAAAAAGAGGCGCAATGAGGTAGCTGACTGTGTGAGTAAGATTAGCGACCCTAGTGGCCGACACAAACACCGGGCCCATCTAGGAGTGGCACTGCAGTGTCACGCAGGATGTCCCTTCCAAAAAACCCTCCCCAAACAGCACATGACGCAAAGAAAAAAAGAGGCGCAATGAGGTAGCTGACTGTGTGAGTAAGATTAGCGACCCTAGTGGCCGACACAAACACCGGGCCCATCTAGGAGTGGCACTGCAGTGTCACGCAGGATGTCCCTTCCAAAAAACCCTCCCCAAACAGCACATGACGCAAAGAAAAAAAGAGGCGCAATGAGGTAGCTGTGTGAGTAAGATTAGCGACCCTAGTGGCCGACACAAACACCGGGCCCATCTAGGAGTGGCACTGCAGTGTCACGCAGGATGGCCCTTCCAAAAAACCCTCCCCAAACAGCACATGACGCAAAGAAAAAAAGAGGCGCAATGAGGTAGCTGACTGTGTGAGTAAGATTAGCGACCCTAGTGGCCGACACAAACACCGGGCCCATCTAGGAGTGGCACTGCAGTGTCACGCAGGATGGCCCTTCCAAAAAACCCTCCCCAAACAGCACATGACGCAAAGAAAAAAAGAGGCGCAATGAGGTAGCTGACTGTGTGAGTAAGATTAGCGACCCTAGTGGCCGACACAAACACCGGGCCCATCTAGGAGTGGCACTGCAGTGTCACGCAGGATGTCCCTTCCAAAAAACCCTCCCCAAACAGCACATGACGCAAAGAAAAAAAGAGGCGCAATGAGGTAGCTGTGTGAGTAAGATTAGCGACCCTAGTGGCCGACACAAACACCGGGCACATCTAGGAGTGGCACTGCAGTGTCACGCAGGATGTCCCTTCCAAAAAACCCTCCCCAAACAGCACATGACGCAAAGAAAAAAAGAGGCGCAATGAGGTAGCTGTGTGAGTAAGATTAGCGACCCTAGTGGCCGACACAAACACCGGGCCCATCTAGGAGTGGCACTGCAGTGTCACGCAGGATGTCCCTTCCAAAAAACCCTCCCCAATCAGCACATGATGCAAAGAAAAAGAAAAGAAAAAAGAGGTGCAAGATGGAATTATCCTTGGGCCCTCCCACCCACCCTTATGTTGTATAAACAAAACAGGACATGCACACTTTAACCAACCCATCATTTCAGTGACAGGGTCTGCCACACGACTGTGACTGATATGACGGGTTGGTTTGGACCCCCCCCAAAAAAGAAGCAATTAATCTCTCCTTGCACAAACTGGCTCTACAGAGGCAAGATGTCCACCTCATCTTCACCCTCCGATATATCACCGTGTACATCCCCCTCCTCACAGATTATCAATTCGTCCCCACTGGAATCCACCATCTCAGCTCCCTGTGTACTTTGTGGAGGCAATTGCTGCTGGTCAATGTCTCCGCGGAGGAATTGATTATAATTCATTTTAATGAACATCATCTTCTCCACATTTTCTGGATGTAACCTCGTACGCCGATTGCTGACAAGGTGAGCGGCGGCACTAAACACTCTTTCGGAGTACACACTTGTGGGAGGGCAACTTAGGTAGAATAAAGCCAGTTTGTGCAAGGGCCTCCAAATTGCCTCTTTTTCCTGCCAGTATAAGTACGGACTGTGTGACGTGCCTACTTGGATGCGGTCACTCATATAATCCTCCACCATTCTATCAATGTTGAGAGAATCATATGCAGTGACAGTAGACGACATGTCCGTAATCGTTGTCAGGTCCTTCAGTCCGGACCAGATGTCAGCATCAGCAGTCGCTCCAGACTGCCCTGCATCACCGCCAGCGGGTGGGCTCGGAATTCTGAGCCTTTTCCTCGCACCCCCAGTTGCGGGAGAATGTGAAGGAGGAGATGTTGACAGGTCGCGTTCCGCTTGACTTGACAATTTTGTCACCAGCCGGTCTTTCAACCCCAGCAGACCTGTGTCTGCCGGAAAGAGAGATCCAAGGTAGGCTTTAAATCTAGGATCGAGCACGGTGGCCAAAATGTAGTGCTCTGATTTCAACAGATTGACCACCCGTGAATCCTTGTTAAGCGAATTAAGGGCTGCATCCACAAGTCCCACATGCCTAGCGGAATCGCTCCCTTTTAGCTCCTTCTTCAATGCCTCCAGCTTCTTCTGCAAAAGCCTGATGAGGGGAATGACCTGACTCAGGCTGGCAGTGTCTGAACTGACTTCACGTGTGGCAAGTTCAAAGGGCATCAGAACCTTGCACAACGTTGAAATCATTCTCCACTGCACTTGAGACAGGTGCATTCCATCTCCTATATCGTGCTCAATTGTATAGGCTTGAATGGCCTTTTGCTGCTCCTCCAACCTCTGAAGCATATAGAGGGTTGAATTCCACCTCGTTACCACTTCTTGCTTCAGATGATGGCAGGGCAGGTTCAGTAGTTTTTGGTGGTGCTCCAGTCTTCTGTACGTGGTGCCTGTACGCCGAAAGTGTCCCGCAATTTTTCTGGCCACCGACAGCATCTCTTGCACGCCCCTGTCGTTTTTAAAAAAATTCTGCACCACCAAATTCAAGGTATGTGCAAAACATGGGACGTGCTGGAATTTGCCCATATTTAATGCACACACAATATTGCTGGCGTTGTCCGATGCCACAAATCCACAGGAGAGTCCAATTGGGGTAAGCCATTCCGCGATGATCTTCCTCAGTTGCCGTAAGAGGTTTTCAGCTGTGTGCGTATTCTGGAAAGCGGTGATACAAAGCGTAGCCTGCCTAGGAAAGAGTTGGTGTTTGCGAGATGCTGCTACTGGTGCCGCCGCTGCTGTTCTTGCGGCGGGAGTCCATACATCTACCCAGTGGGCTGTCACAGTCATATAGTCCAGACCCTGCCCTGCTCCACTTGTCCACATGTCCGTGGTTAAGTGGACATTGGGTACAACTGCATTTTTTAGGAGACTGGTGAGTCTTTTTCTGACGTCCGTGTACATTCTCGGTATCGCCTGCCTAGAGAAGTGGAACCTAGATGGTATTTGGTAACGGGGGCACACTGCCTCAATAAATTGTCTAGTTCCCTGTGAACTAACGGCGGATACCGGACGCACGTCTAACACCAACATAGTTGTCAAGGACTCAGTTATCCGCTTTGCAGTAGGATGACTGCTGTGATATTTCATCTTCCTCGCAAAGGACTGTTGAACAGTCAATTGCTTACTGGAAGTAGTACAAGTGGGCTTACGACTTCCCCTCTGGGATGACCATCGACTCCCAGCGGCAACAACAGCAGCGCCAGCAGCAGTAGGCGTTACACGCAAGGATGCATCGGAGGAATCCCAGGCAGGAGAGGACTCGTCAGACTTGCCAGTGACATGGCCTGCAGGACTATTGGCATTCCTGGGGAAGGAGGAAATTGACACTGAGGGAGTTGGTGGGGTGGTTTGCGTGAGCTTGGTTACAAGAGGAAGGGATTTACTGGTCAGTGGACTGCTTCCGCTGTCACCCAAAGTTTTTGAACTTGTCACTGACTTATTATGAATGCGCTGCAGGTGACGTATAAGGGAGGATGTTCCGAGGTGGTTAACGTCCTTACCCCTACTTATTACAGCTTGACAAAGGGAACACACGGCTTGACACCTGTTGTCCGCATTTCTGGTGAAATACCTCCACACCGAAGAGCTGATTTTTTTGGTATTTTCACCTGGCATGTCAACGGCCATATTCCTCCCACGGACAACAGGTGTCTCCCCGGGTGCCTGACTTAAACAAACCACCTCACCATCAGAATCCTCCTGGTCAATTTCCTCCCCAGCGCCAGCAACACCCATATCCTCCTCATCCTGGTGTACTTCAACACTGACATCTTCAATCTGACTATCAGGAACTGGACTGCGGGTGCTCCTTCCAGCACTTGCAGGGGGCGTGCAAATGGTGGAAGGCGCATGCTCTTCACGTCCAGTGTTGGGAAGGTCAGGCATCGCAACCGACACAATTGGACTCTCCTTGTGGATTTGGGATTTCAAAGAACGCACAGTTCTTTGCGGTGCTTTTGCCAGCTTGAGTCTTTTCAGTTTTCTAGCGAGAGGCTGAGTGCTTCCATCCTCATGTGAAGCTGAACCACTAGCCATGAACATAGGCCAGGGCCTCAGCCGTTCCTTGCCACTCCGTGTGGTAAATGGCATATTGGCAAGTTTACGCTTCTCCTCCGACAATTTTATTTTAGGTTTTGGAGTCCTTTTTTTACTGATATTTGGTGTTTTGGTTTTGACATGCTCTGTACTATGCCATTGGGCATCGGCCTTGGCAGACGACGTTGCTGGCATTTCATCGTCTCGGCCATGACTACTGGCAGCAGCTTCAGCACGAGGTGGAAGTGGATCTTGATCTTTCCCTAATTTTGGAACCTCAACATTTTTGTTCTCCATATTTTAATAGGCACAACTAAAAGGCACCTCAGGTAAACAATGGAGATGGATGGATTGGATACTAGTATACAATTATGGACGGGCTGCCGAGTGCCGACACAGAGGTAGCCACAGCCGTGAACTACCGCACTGTACTGTGTCTGCTGCTAATATATAGACTGGTTGATAAAGAGATAGTATACTCGTAACTAGTATGTATGTATAAAGAAAGAAAAAAAAACCACGGTTAGGTCACTGGTATATACAATTATGGACGGGCTGCGGAGTGCCGACACAGAGGTAGCCACAGCCGTGAACTACCGCACTGTACTGTGTCTGCTGCTAATATATAGACTGGTTGATAAAGAGATAGTATACTCGTAACTAGTATGTATGTATAAAGAAAGAAAAAAAAACCACGGTTAGGTGGTATATACAATTATGGACGGGCTGCCGAGTGCCGATACAGAGGTAGCCACAGCCGTGAACTACCGCACTGTACTGTGTCTGCTGCTAATATATAGACTGGTTGATAAAGAGATAGTATACTCGTAACTAGTATGTATGTATAAAGAAAGAAAAAAAAACCACGGTTAGGTCACTGGTATATACAATTATGGACGGGCTGCCGAGTGCCGACACAGAGGTAGCCACAGCCGTGAACTACCGCACTGTACTGTGTCTGCTGCTAATATATAGACTGGTTGATAAAGAGATAGTATACTCGTAACTAGTATGTATGTATAAAGAAAGAAAAAAAAACCACGGTTAGGTCACTGGTATATACAATTATGGACGGGCTGCCGAGTGCCGACACAGAGGTAGCCACAGCCGTGAACTACCGCACTGTACTGTGTCTGCTGCTAATATATAGACTGGTTGATAAAGAGATAGTATACTCGTAACTAGTATGTATGTATAAAGAAAGAAAAAAAACCACGGTTAGGTCACTGGTATATACAATTATGGACGGGCTGCCGAGTGCCGACACAGAGGTAGCCACAGCCGTGAACTACCGCACTGTACTGTGTCTGCTGCTAATATATAGACTGGTTGATAAAGAGATAGTATACTCGTAACTAGTATGTATGTATAAAGAAAGAAAAAAAAAACCACGGTTAGGTCACTGGTATATACAATTATGGACGGGCTGCCGAGTGCCGACACAGAGGTAGCCACAGCCGTGAACTACCGCACTGTACTGTGTCTGCTGCTAATATATAGACTGGTTGATAAAGAGATAGTATACTCGTAACTAGTATGTATGTATAAAGAAAGAAAAAAAAACCACGGTTAGGTCACTGGTATATACAATTATGGACGGGCTGCCGAGTGCCGACACAGAGGTAGCCACAGCCGTGAACTACCGCACTGTACTGTGTCTGCTGCTAATATATAGACTGGTTGATAAAGAGATAGTATACTCGTAACTAGTATGTATGTATAAAGAAAGAAAAAAAAACCACGGTTAGGTGGTATATACAATTATGGACGGGCTGCCGAGTGCCGACACAGAGGTAGCCACAGCCGTGAACTACCGCACTGTACTGTGTCTGCTGCTAATATATAGACTGGTTGATAAAGAGATAGTATACTCGTAACTAGTATGTATGTATAAAGAAAGAAAAAAAAACCACGGTTAGGTCACTGGTATATACAATTATGGACGGGCTGCCGAGTGCCGACACAGAGGTAGCCACAGCCGTGAACTACCGCACTGTACTGTGTCTGCTGCTAATATAGACTGGTTGATAAAGAGATAGTATACTACTAATATTATATACTGGTGGTCAGGTCACTGGTCACTAGTCACACTGGCAGTGGCACTCCTGCAGCAAAAGTGTGCACTGTTTAATTTTAATATAATATTATGTACTCCTGGCTCCTGCTATAACCTATAACTGGCACTGCAGTAGTGCTCCCCAGTCTCCCCCACAATTATAAGCTGTGTGAGCTGAGCAGTCAGACAGATATATAATATTATATATAGATAATAGATGATGCAGCACACTGGCCTGAGCCTGAGCAGTGCACACAGATATGGTATGTGACTGAGTCACTGTGTGCTGTGTATCGCTTTTTTCAGGCAGAGAACGGATATATTAAATAAACTGCACTGTGTGTCTGGTGGTCACTCACTATATAATATATTATGTACTCCTGGCTCCTGCTATAACCTATAACTGGCACTGCAGTAGTGCTCCCCAGTCTCCCCCACAATTATAAGCTGTGTGAGCTGAGCAGTCAGACAGATATATATAATATTATATATAGATAATAGATGATGCAGCACACTGGCCTGAGCCTGAGCAGTGCACACAGATATGGTATGTGACTGAGTCACTGTGTGCTGTGTATCGCTTTTTTCAGGCAGAGAACGGATTATAAATAAAAGTGGTGGTCACTGGTCACTATCAGCAAAACTCTGCACTGTACACTACTGAGTACTCCTAATGCTCCCCAAAATTAGTAAATCAAGTGTCTCTCTAATCTATTCTAATTCTAAACGGAGAGGACGCCAGCCACGTCCTCTCCCTATCAATCTCAATGCACGTGTGAAAATGGCGGCGACGCGCGGCTCCTTATATAGAATCCGAGTCTCGCGATAGAATCCGAGCCTCGCGAGAATCCGACAGCGTCATGATGACGTTCGGGCGCGCTCGGGTTAACCGAGCAAGGCGGGAAGATCCGAGTCGCTCGGACTCGTGAAAAAAAACATGAAGTTCTGGCGGGTTCGGATTCAGAGAAACCGAACCCGCTCATCTCTACTAAATACAGGGATATAAGATGTGGCAATCTCATAGAGACTTATCCAAAGCAACTTGCAGCTGTAATTGCCGCAAAAGGTGGCTATAAAAGTACTGACTTTAGGGGGGGGAATAGTTATGCACGCTGAAGTTTTCTGTTATTTTCTCATATTTGTTGTTTGCTTCACAATAAAAAAAACATCTTCAAAGTTGTCGGCCTGTTCTGTGACTGAGATGATGCAAACCTTCAAACAATCCATTTTAATTCCAGGTTGTGAGGCAACAAAACATGAAAAATGCAAAAGGATATGAATACTTTAGCAAGGCACTGTATAGGCCTTAAATATACCTCTCAAAAAATATAAAGTGCAAAACCGGGACTATTATGTGCACGCACCCAAAAAGGGGCATGGCCTCCCATTTTTGTCACTATTACCCCTTTCACACCAGCAGCTTTGAACTCGGGTTATTGGCATGTGAGCGCACATTGGCCCTCATTCCGAGTTGTTCGCTCGCAAGCTGCTTTTAGCAGCATTGCACACGCTAAGCCGCCGCCTACTGGGAGTGAATCTTAGCTTAGCAAAATTGTGAATGAAAGATTCGCAATATTGCGAAAAGACATCTCTGTGCAGTTTCTGAGTAGCTCGAGACTTAGGTGGTCATTCCGAGTTGTTCGCTCGGTAATTTTCTTCGCATCGCAGCGATTTTCCGCTTATTGCGCATGCGCAATGTTCGCACTGCAACTGCGCCAAGTAAATTTGCTATGCAGTTAGGTATTTTACTCACGGCATTACGAGGTTTTTTCTTCGTTCTGGTGATCGTAATGTGATTGACAGGAAGTGGGTGTTTCTGGGCGGAAACTGGACGTTTTATGGGTGTGTGTGAAAAAACGCTAACGTGTCTGTGCGAACGCTGGGAGTGTTTGTGACGTCAAACCAGGAACGACAAGCACTGAACTGATCGCACTGGCAGAGTAAGTCTCGAGCTACTCAGAAACTGCACAGAGAAGTCTTTTCGCAATATTGCGAATCTTTCATTCGCAATTTTGAGAAGCTAATATTCATTCCCAGTAGGCGGCGGCTTAGCGTGTGCAATGCTGCTAAAAGTAGCTTGCGAGCGAACAACTCGGAATGACCACCTTACTCTTCCAGTGCGATCAGTTCAGTGCTTGTCGTTCCTGGTTTGACGTCACAAACACACCCAGCGTTCGCCCAGACACTCCTCCGTTTCTCCAGCCACTCCCGCGTTTTTCCCAGAAATGGTAGCGTTTTTTCACACACGCCCATAAAACGGACAGTTTCCGCCCAGAAACACCCACTTCCTGTCAATCACACTCCGATCACCAGAACGAAGAAAAAAACCTTGTAATGCCGTGAGTAAAATTCCTAACTGCATAGCAAATTTACTTGGCGCAGTCGCAGTGCGAACATTGCGCATGCGCAATAAGCGGAAAATCGCTGCGATGCGAAGAAAATTACAGAGCGAACAACTCGGAATGACCACCATAACCCGTGTTCCTGTGCGGTGTGAAAGGTACCAGGGGCAAATGGCAATATACTGGGTTAAGAGACCCGGTATTTCAACCCTGCTAACGAGCAGGGTTGAACGCGTGTTCAACCCGGCTCTCTGTGCGGTGTGAACGGGAGCCGGGTCAGTGCGACCCGTTTCCCGTTCACAGTGTGTGGATGGGCGGCGCTTGGAGATCATGTGATCTCCCAGAAACGCCCACGCAGCGTCACCGCCGACGTCACCGCCGACGTCACCAACCCAGCATAGGGGTTATTAAGGCGACCCGCCTCAGACGGTATGAAAGGGGTATATGGGTCATGCCCTGCTCTTTGTTAGCTGCTGTACATGCCCCCAGTCCCTCTGTCTCCCGCGAATAGATACTGGGTCTGATTCAGGATGGATTGCAAATTCTGCTAAGTATTAGCATGAGATCGCATACTGACCACCGCCTCCCCCCCTTTATCAAGCAGAAATTGCAATTGCATCGCAATTGCTGTTTGATAGCAGAAATTAAGGTTACCTCCTGCGGTGTAGCTCAGCTGCGTCCGCAGGAGGCCTGCCACCATCTTTCGGATCGTCGCGGCTGCATGTGATGTCACGCAACCACCGCGATCACGCTCCTTTCACATTCCCGTTCATGTCCCCATGCTCCCTTTTTTCAGACCCCTGTAATGCTCCGTCTCCGCCTAGGAAACAGAGCTTTGCCACCCCACCCCGCAAACACCTCTGTCTGATTTACAGGCAGAGGCAATCCCATTTTCTGCGGGCCCGCAGAAAACCCGGGCGCATTTTTGCGGTAGGATCACGTTCTGCGACCCAACCTGAATCAGCCCCACTGTGAGCATGCACACAGCAGCTATTCACCACTGCTGGTGCGTGACAAGGAGCCCCCCAAATGCCCCTCCCACTGCGGGACATTGCGGCCCGTGGGTGGGACAGTTTCAAAAAACGTGACTGTCCTGCGAAAATAAGGACAGTTGGGAGGAATGCCTAAATGGAATGAAAGAGAAAGAACAGAAGTTGCCTTTATCATAGTTTAGACAACCAAATGGTAAGACAGAGAGAATCAGTTTATGTCTCTAGCTATTAACACCTGTGACCTCATGCCTGTGACTTCTCATGCCTGTGGCCTCATGCCTGTGACCTCTCATGCCTGTGGCTTCTCATGACTGTGGCTTCTCATGCCTGTTACTTCTCATGCCTGTGACTTCTCATGCCTGTGGCCTCATGCCTGTGGCTTCTCATGACTGTGACTTCTCATGCCTGTGACTTCCCATGCCTGTGGCCTCATGCCTGTGACTTCTCATGCCTGTGGCTTCTCATGCCTGTGGCTTCTCATGCCTGTTACTGCTCATGCCTTTGACTTCTCATGCCTGTGGCCTCATGCCTGTGGCTTCTCATGCCTGTGACTTCTCATGCCTGTGACTTCTCATGCCTGTGGCTTCTCATGCCTGTTACTTCTCATGCCTGTTACTTCTCATGCCTGTGGCCTCATGCCTGTGGCTTCTCATGCCTGTGACTTCTCATGCCTGTGTCTTCTCATGCCTGTGGCTTCTCATGCCTGTGGCTTCTCATGCCTGTTACTGCTCATGCCTTTGACTTCTCATGCCTGTGGCTTCTCATGCCTGTGACTTCTCATGCCTGTGGCTTCTCATGCCTGTTACTTCTCATGCCTGTTACTTCTCATGCCTGTGGCCTCATGCCTGTGGCTTCTCATGTCTGCGACTTCTCATGCCTGTGTCTTCTCATGCCTGTGACTTCTCCTGCCTGTGACTTCTCATGCCTGTGGCTTCTCATGCCTGTGACCTCTCATGCCTGTTACTTCTCATACCTGTTACTTCTCATGCCTGTGACTTCTCATGCCTGTGGCTTCTCATGCATGTTACTTCTCATGCCTTTGACTCCTCATGCCTGTGGCCTCATGCCTGTGGCTTCTCATGACTGTGGCTTCTCATGCCTGTGACTTATCATGCTTGTGACTTCTCATGCCTGTGACTTCTCATGCCTGTGACTTCTCATGCTTGTGGCTTCTCTTGCCTGTGACTTCTCATGCCTGTGGCCTCATGCCTGTGGCTTCTCATGACTGTGACTTCTCATGCCTGTGACTTCCCATGCCTGTGGCCTCATGCCTGTGACTTCTCATGCCTGTGGCTTCTCATGCCTGTGGCTTCTCATGCCTGTGGCTTCTCATGCCTGTTACTGCTCATGCCTTTGACTTCTCATGCCTGTGGCCTCATGCCTGTGGCTTCTCATGCCTGTGACTTCTCATGCCTGTGGCTTCTCATGCCTGTTATTTCTCATGCCTGTTACTTCTCATGCCTGTGGCCTCATGCCTGTGGCTTCTCATGCCTGTGACTTCTCATGCCTGTGTCTTCTCATGCCTGTGGCTTCTCATGCCTGTGGCTTCTCATGCCTGTTACTGCTCATGCCTTTGACTTCTCATGCCTGTGGCTTCTCATGCCTGTGACTTCTCATGCCTGTGGCTTCTCATGCCTGTTACTTCTCATGCCTGTTACTTCTCATGCCTGTGGCCTCATGCCTGTGGCTTCTCATGTCTGCGACTTCTCATGCCTGTGTCTTCTCATGCCCGTGACTTCTCCTGCCTGTGACTTCTCATGCCTGTGGCTTCTCATGCCTGTGACCTCTCATGCCTGTTACTTCTCATACCTGTTACTTCTCATGCCTGTGACTTCTCATGCCTGTGGCTTCTCATGCATGTTACTTCTCATGCCTTTGACTCCTCATGCCTGTGGCCTCATGCCTGTGGCTTCTCATGACTGTGGCTTCTCATGCCTGTGACTTATCATGCTTGTGACTTCTCATGCCTGTGACTTCTCATGCCTGTGACTTCTCATGCTTGTGGCTTCTCTTGCCTGTGGCTTCTCATGCCTTTGAATTCTCATGCCTGTGGCTTCTCATGCCTTTGAATTCTCATGCCTGTGGCTTCTCATGCCTGTGGCTTCTCATGCCTGTGACTTCTCATGGCTGTGGCTTCTCATGCCTGTTACTTCTCATGCCTGTGACTTCTCATGCCTGTGGCCTCATGCCTGTGACTTTTCATGTCTGTGGCTTCTCATGCCTGCTACTTCTCATGCCTGCTACTTCTCATGCCTGTGGCCTCATGCCTGTGGCTTCTCATGCCTGTGACTTCTCATGCTTGTGACTTCTCATGCCTGTGGCTTCTCATGCCTGTGACTTCTCATGCCTGTGGCCTCATGCCTGTGACTTCTCATGCCTGTGGCTTCTCATGCCTGTGGCTTCTCATGGCTGTGGCTTCTCATGCCTTTGACTTCTCATGCCTGGGGCTTCTCATGCCTGTGACTTCTCATGCCTGTGACCTCTCATGCCTGTGACCTCATGCCTGTGACTTTTCATGCCTGTGGCTTCTCATGCCTGCTACTTCTCATGCCTGCTACTTCTCATGCCTGTGGCCTCATGCCTGTGGCTTCTCATGCCTGTGACTTCTCATGCCTGTGACTTCTCATGCCTGTGGCTTCTCATGCCTGTGACTTCTCATGCCTGTGGCCTCATGCCTGTGACTTCTCATGCCTGTGGCTTCTCATGGCTTTGGCTTCTCATGCCTTTGACTTCTCATGCCTGTGGCTTCTCATGCCTGTGACTTCTCATGCATGTGGTCTCATGCCTGTGGCTTCTCATGCCTGTGACTTCTCATGCCTGTGACTTCTCATGCCTGTGGCTTCTCATGCCTGTTACTTCTCATGCATGTGGCCTCATGCCTGTGACTTCTCATGCCTGTGGCCTCATGCCTGTGACTTCTCATGCCTGTGGCTTCTCATGCCTGTGGCTTCTCATGCCTGTTACTTCTCATGCCTTTGACTTCTCATGCCTGTGGCCTCATGTCTGTGACTTCTCATGCCTGTGACTTCTCATGCCTGTGGCTTCTCATGCCTGTGACTTCTCATGCCTGTGGCTTCTCATGCCTGTGACTTCTCATGCCTGTGGATTCTCATGCCTGTGACTTCTCTTGCCTGTGGCTTCTCATGCCTGTGGCTTCTCATGCCTGTGACTTCTCTTGCCTGTGGCTTCTCATGCCTGTGACTTCTCATGCCTGTGGCTTCTCATACCTGTGGGTTCTCATGCCTGTGACTTCTCATGCCTGTGGCTGTTAGGGGGCAATCCTATTACCTAGAATGAAGAACGTTTGAAGCTCATAGATTCCTGCAAACTACTGATTCTTCATGTGGAGGATTTCCACCTGGCTTCAGCTGGTGTGTAGACTGCCACATACCTGGTGGTTGCTTGGAAGATTGGTTGGTCTCCAATAATGCTTGCCAAACAAAATACTCAGAGAACCAATGAGTGGTGGGCATTATGGAGAGTAGGAACTAGGAACATACCTTTCATTGCTGCACTAGAGGGGGCAGCATACTAGAAGAAGTGTCCCTTAAATTAGGAATGGTGAATGCCATGGCTTTTTATACTGTAGCTGAAACTACATATTCATTCTTTAATTATAGAGGATTTGGCAGGTCAAAGGGGTTTACAGCAAGTAAGAAATAACTGGGAAGCTTCAACATTTAGCGGAGCAGTAAGTTTCAAGTATGATATGAGGTGAGTTACAACACAGACTTGGATTTGTCCGGTCTCAGATTATATCAAACACAACCACACAATTTATATTAGTGATAAAAGAGGACACTCTGAATTTGTGTCCAAGGTTAAAATAATTTCTATATTGAAAGTACTAAAATACTGTGGATACATAGCACTGGGTGGGAAAAACACATGTCTTTAGATATCCTTGGTGACAACCAGAGACTAACAGGTCCAGTTGTCCTAGAACCAGACACACCAGAACTTGCCGATCTGTGGCGGGATCCGAGTCCAGCTTGGGTTTTACCGCCTGACTCAGATACCAAAATGAGATGTCATCCTCCAAACGCGTTTCTCCGGTTCCAGCGGCTTCCTCAGTGTGCATATGTGCATATACACACTGAGGAAGCTGCTGAAACCGGAGGGCAGGTGGAGAAACGCGTTTGGAGACTCACCTGTTGGAGATCACAGCATTCTGCTGCCTATTGAAGTGCTGGAGAACAGCTTGTTGGTACACTGAGGAGAAGCACCCTAAGGTTAAGGAGCGCTGTACAGGAACCAAGCCACCAACAACCATCCATTAAAGAGGATGTTATGCTCACAGCAATTCAAGGAGAGGTATAATATTGGGTACAGAGCCTAATTGTATTCTAGGTGGACTTTGGATCCTGGTGTCTGGTGTTGCCATTCATATGTGCTTCTTGGATGAGTGGCTGAGTATCAGGTTAACAGCTGCAATATTAATCACATGCAATTGTACTAACAACCAGTTTGCTATAATCTATGGACGGTATTTGTACTAAATAGAACACTGGCTTGCTTCAACATTGCTTGCTTGACTAACATTCTGAATACTTTTGCATGCGGACTTACCAAATACTTACCATCTGCTTATGCATGCTAATATATGTCATTGAATGGTTAAGAAGCATCTAATTAAGAGCCTCATTGAGACTGTGATTAAGTTTTGCTGCATGCATGTGCTTATCAAATGTGGATATTTGATTAATCCATATTAATTGCCATAAATGTGCTTTATATATGTTTTTAATGTTACTATTTTTAGCTAAATTGATACTGGTCGGTATCTAATTGTGATATGTGTGTATTATTTTATGCTATATATAAAAGTAAAAAGGCTTTTTGCAAAGTGAGAAGCGCTGTCTTATCTTTCATTTGGTTCCATGCCTACATCTGTATAACTGACGGGCAGATCAAAGGCCGCATTGTATGTGACACCTGTACTGACGCAGTACGTACACACTTACTATGAGAAAAGGATCCGACCTTAGACTCCACCATTGGCATTTTCATGCTGTAGGAACAATCAGAAGAGGGCACAAAGGAGTTATGAAGAGAGGGCTGAAATCTGAAGTGTACAGAGCACACAAACACAATGCAGGATATGCTACAATTGTGAAGAATGCCATGCATTTGATCGGGAGATGTGCCCTGTTTTTACAAACGCTGCAACGACTGCAATAGGCTCAACCACTTTGCAAAGTGTCCAGCCATACAGTATGTGACACAGGGAGAAAGACAAATGCATAGTTAATCACGTGGGTACGGAGTAGAGATGTGCACTTGAAATTTTTCGGGTTTTGTGTTTTGGTTTTGGGTTCGGTTCCGCGGCCGTGTTTTGGGTTCGACCGCGTTTTGGCAAAACCTCACCGAATTTTTTTTGTCGGATTCGGGTGTGTTTTGGATTCGGGTGTTTTTTTCAAAAAACACTAAAAAACAGCTTAAATCATAGAATTTGGGGGTCATTTTGATCCCAAAGTATTATTAACCTCAAAAACCATAATTTCCACTCATTTTCAGTCTATTCTGAATACCTCACACCTCACAATATTATTTTTAGTCCTAAAATTTGCACCGAGGTCGCTGGATGACTAAGCTAAGCGACCCTAGTGGCCGACACAAACACCTGGTCCATCTAGGAGTGGCACTGCAGTGTCACGCAGGATGGCCCTTCCAAAAAACACTCCCCAAACAGCACATGACGCAAAGAAAAAAAGAGGCGCAATGAGGTAGCTGTGTGAGTAAGATAAGCGACCCTAGTGGCCGACACAAACACCTGGCCCATCTAGGAGTGGCACTGCAGTGTCACGCAGGATGGCCCTTCCAAAAAACACTCCCCAAACAGCACATGACGCAAAGAAAAAAAGAGGCGCAATGAGGTAGCTGTGTGAGTAAGATAAGCGACCCTAGTGGCCGACACAAACACCTGGCCCATCTAGGAGTGGCACTGCAGTGTCACGCAGGATGGCCCTTCCAAAAAACACTCCCCAAACAGCACATGACGCAAAGAAAAAAAGTGGCGCAATGAGGTAGCTGTGTGAGTAAGATAAGCGACCCTAGTGGCCGACACAAACACCTGGCCCATCTAGGAGTGGCACTGCAGTGTCACGCAGGATGGCCCTTCCAAAAAACACTCCCCAAACAGCACATGACGCAAATAAAAATGAAAGAAAAAAGAGGTGCAAGATGGAATTGTCCTTGGGCCCTCCCACCCACCCTTATGTTGTATAAACAGGACATGCACACTTTAACCAACCCATCATTTCAGTGACAGGGTCTGCCACACGACTGTGACTGAAATGACGGGTTGGTTTGGACCCCCACCGAAAAAGAAGCAATTAATCTATCCTTGCACAAACTGGCTCTACAGAGGCAAGATGTCCACCTCATCATCATCCTCCGATATATCACCGTGTACATCCCGCTCCTCACAGATTATCAATTCGTCCCCACTGGAATCCACCATCTCAGCTCCCTGTGTACTTTGTGGAGGCAATTGCTGCTGGTCAATGTCTCCACGGAGGAATTGATTATAATTCATTTTAATGAACATCATCTTCTCCACATTTTCTGAAAGTAACCTCGTACGCCGATTGCTGACAAGGTGAGCGGCGGCACTAAACACTCTTTCGGAGTACACACTTGTGGGAGGGCAACTTAGGTAGAATAAAGCCAGTTTGTGCAAGGGCCTCCAAATTGCCTCTTTTTCCTGCCAGTATAAGCACGGACTGTCTGACGTGCCTACTTGGATGCAGTCACTCATATAATCCTCCACCATTCTTTCAATGGTGAGAGAATCATATGCAGTGACAGTAGACGACATGTCCGTAATCGTTGTCAGGTCCTTCAGTACGGACCAGATGTCAGCATCAGCAGTCGCTCCAGACTGCCCTGCATCACCGCCAGCGGGTGGGCTCGGAATTCTGAGCCTTTTCCTCGCACCCCCAGTTGCGGGAGAATGTGAAGGAGGAGATGTTGACAGGTCGCGTTCCGCTTGACTTGACAATTTTGTCACCAGCAGGTCTTTGAACCCCAGCAGACTTGTGTGTGCCGGAAAGAGAGATCCAAGGTAGGTTTTAAATCTAGGATCGAGCACGGTGGCCAAAATGTAGTGCTCTGATTTCAACAGATTGACCACCCGTGAATCCTTGTTAAGCGAATTAAGGGCTCCATCCACAAGTCCCACATGCCTAGCGGAATCGCTCCCTTTTAGCTCCTCCTTCAATGCCTCCAGCTTCTTCTGCAAAAGCCTGATGAGGGGAATGACCTGACTCAGGCTGGCAGTGTCTGAACTGACTTCACGTGTGGCAATTTCAAAAGGTTGCAGAACCTTGCACAACGTTGAAATCATTCTCCACTGCGCTTGAGACAGGTACATTCCACCTCCTATATCGTGCTCAACTGTATAGGCTTGAATGGCCTTTTGCTGCTCCTCCAACCTCTGAAGCATATATAGGGTTGAATTCCACCTCGTTACCACTTCTTGCTTCAGATGATGGCAGGGCAGGTTCAGGCGTTTTTGGTGGTGCTCCAGTCTTCTGTACGTGGTGCCTGTATGCCGAAAGTGTCCCGCAATTCTTCTGGCCACCGACAGCATCTCTTGCACGCCCCTCTCGTTTTTAAATAATTCTGCACCACCAAATTCAAGGTATGTGCAAAACATGGGACGTGCTGGAATTTGCCCATATTTAATGCACACACAATATTGCTGGCGTTGTCCGATGCCACAAATCCCCAGGAGAGTCCAATTGGGGTAAGCCATTCCGCGATGATCTTCCTCAGTTGCCGTAAGAGGTTTTCAGCTGTGTGCGTATTCTGGAAACCGGTGATACAAAGCGTAGCCTGCCTAGGAAAGAGTTGGCGTTTGCGAGATGCTGCTACTGGGGCTGCCGCTGCTGTTCTTGCGGCGGGAGTCCATACATCTACCCAGTGGGCTGTCACAGTCATATAGTCCTGACCCTGCCCTGCTCCACTTGTCCACATGTCCGTGGTTAAGTGGACATTGGGTACAACTGCATTTTTTAGGACACTGGTGAGTCTTTTTCTGACGTCCGTGTACATTCTCGGTATCGCCTGCCTAGAGAAGTGGAACCTAGATGGTATTTGGTAACGGGGGCACACTACCTCAAGAAATTGTCTAGTTCCCTGTGAACTAACGGCGGATACCGGACGCACGTCTAACATCAACATAGTTGTCAAGGCCTGAGTTATCCGCTTTGCAACAGGATGACTGCTGTGATATTTCATCTTCCTCGCAAAGGACTGTTGGACAGTCAATTGCTTGGTGGAAGTAGTAAAAGTGGGCTTACGACTTCCCCTCTGGGATGACCATCGACTCCCAGCAGCAACAACAGCAGCGCCAGCAGCAGTAGGCATTACACGCAAGGATGCATCGGAGGAATCCCAGGCAGGAGAGGACTCATCAGAATTGCCAGTGACATGGCCTGCAGGACTATTGGCATTCCTGGGGAAGGAGGAAATTGACACTGAGGGAGTTGGTGGGGTGGTTTGCGTGAGCTTGGTTACAAGAGGAAGGGATTTACTGGTCAGTGGACTGCTTTCGCTGTCGCCCAAAGTTTTTGAACTTGTCACTGACTTATTATGAATGCGCTGCAGGTGACATATAAGGGAGGATGTTCCGAGGTGGTTAACGTCCTTACCCCTACTTATTATAGCTTGACAAAGGCAACACACGGCTTGACAAATATTGTCCGCATTTCTGGTGAAATACTTCCACACCGAAGAGCTGATTTTTTTGGTATTTTCACCAGGCATGTCAATGGCCATATTCCTCCCACGGACAACAGGTGTCTCCCCGGGTGCCTGACTTAAACAAACCACCTCACCATCAGAATCCTCCATGTCAATTTCCTCCCCAGCGCCAGCAACACCCATATCCTCCTCATCCTGGTGTACTTCAACACTGACATCTTCAATCTGACTATCAGGAACTGTACTGCGGGTGCTCCTTCCAGCACTTGCAGGGGGCGTGCAAATGGTGGAAGGCGCATGCTCTTCACGTCCAGTGTTGGGAAGGTCAGGCATCGCAACCGACACAATTGGACTCTCCTTGTGGATTTGGGATTTCGAAGAACGCACAGTTCTTTGCGGTGCTTTTGCCAGCTTGAGTCTTTTCATTTTTCTAGCGAGAGGCTGAGTGCTTCCATCCTCATGTGAAGCTGAACCACTAGCCATGAACATAGGCCAGGGCTCAGCCGTTCCTTGCCACTCCGTGTGGTAAATGGCATATTGGCAAGTTTACGCTTCTCCGACGACAATTTTATTTTAGATTTTTGAGTCCTTTTTTTACTGATATTTGGTGTTTTGGATTTTACATGCTCTGTACTATGACATTGGGCATCGGCCTTGGCAGACGACGTTGCTGGCATTTCATCGTCTCGGCCATGACTAGTGGCAGCAGCTTTAGCACGAGGTGGAAGTGGATCTTGATCTTTCCCTAATTTTGGAACCTCAACATTTTTGTTCTCCATATTTTAATAGGCACAACTAAAAGGCACCTTAGGTAAACAATGGAGATGGATGGATACTAGTATACTTATGGATGGATGAGCGACTGCCGACACAGAGGTAGCTACAGCCGTGGACTACCGTACTGTGTCTGCTGCTAATATAGACTGGATGATAATGAGATGAAATTAATATATATATATATATATATATATATATATAATATCACTAGTACTGCAGCCGGACAGGTATATATATTTATTATGTAATGACTGATGACGGACCTGCTGGACACTGTCAGCTCAGCAGCACCGTAGACTGCTACAGTAAGCTACTATAGTAGTATGTATCAAGAAGAAAGAAAAAAAAAACCACGGGTAGGTGGTATACAATTATGGATGGACCAGCGACTGCCGACACAGAGGTAGCTACAGCCGTGGACTACCGTACTGTGTCTGCTGCTAATATAGACTGGATGATAATGAGATGAAATTAATATATATATATATATAATATCACTAGTACTGCAGCCGGACAGGTATATATATTTATTATGTAATGACTGATGACGGACCTGCTGGACACTGTCAGCTCAGCAGCACCGCAGACTGCTACAGTAAGCTACTATAGTAGTATGTATCAAGAAGAAAGAAAAAAAAAAAACCACGGGTAGGTGGTATACAATTATATATATATATATATATATATATATATATATATATATATATATATATATATATATATTAAACTGGTGGTGATTAATTAAACTGGTGGTCAGGTCACTGGTCACACTATCAGCAACTTGCAAGTAGTACTCCTAAGCAGACAATCACAATATATACTGGTGGTCAGTGTGGTCACAATGGCAGTGTGGCACTCTGGCAGCAAAAGTGTGCACTGTACGTTAAAATATGTACTCCTGCTCTCTAACTGCTCCCCAGTCTCCCCCACAAGTCAGATATACAGTCACACTATCACTTCAGCAAGTAGTAAATACTGTGTCTCTCTCTACTCTAGTCTCACTCTCTTCTCTATAAACGGAGAGGACGCCAGCCACGTCCTCTCCCTATCAATCTCAATGCACGTGTGAAAATGGCGGCGACGCGCGGCTCCTTATATAGAATCCGAGCCTCGCGAGGATCCGACAGCGGGATGATGACGTTCGGGCGCGCTCGGGTTAACCGAGCAAGGCGGGAAGATCCGAGTCGCTCGGACCCGTGTAAAAAAACCTGAAGTTCGGGCGGGTTCGGTTTCCGAGGAACCGAACCCGCTCATCTCTAGTACACAGTCCACACCACACACCGCTGAGACCATATAGAGTATTGTGAAAGCATAGATCTAATTGCAAAACAAGGAGAGATTTTCACTAAACTATGTGATAAAAATAGTGCCAATACATTGAAGATTAAAACTGACACCGGTGCCAAACACATAATGTCCAGACCCAGCTGCAGGCAACAATACACCTCCCAGACATTGTAACCTTAGTGGCACCAACACCATCAACTACACATGTGTACCATTGCTTTTACACATACACATGGAGCCACACTAATCGTGGCTCTGCCTGTGCCTGGGCGGGCGCGCCTATCACCGGGTCCTGGGCATGCGTCTGTCTGTGACGCGCACATGCCCCATTCACTAGAATGATTAGGTGGACTAGTCCCGTCGGGGGTGCGCGGCTCCATCTGGATAGTGACATTAGACAATTGCTCGCACTGCCTGACAGTGCGTACCTTGGATTAATACATCTGGGGCCTGAAGTGCACATGATACCGCAAGACACCCCAGTGTTCTGTGACTTTAAAGATAGAATCAATTGTGATGCCATCTGCAAACTTCATGTCATCTACCACATGCACTTGTATGGATCCATTACCCCTACAGAGTGTGCCACCCGGTAGGTTCCAATCACTATGAAGGGCAAAGTCCTAGCTAAGTTGGAGCACATGACACCTCTTCGTGTTATGGTCCTCATTCCGAGTTGATCGCTCGCTAGCTGCTTTTAGCAGCAGTGCACACGCTAGGCTGCCGTCCTCTGGGAGTGTATCTTAGCTTAGCAGAAGTGCGAACGAAAGGTTAGCAGAACTGCTCGAAAAAATGTTCATGCAGTTTCTGAGTAGCATGAGACCTACTCCTTCCTTGCAATCACTTCAGTCTGTTTTGTTCCTGCTTTGACGTCACAAACACGTCTTGTGTTCGGCCAGCCACTCCCCCGTTTCCCCAGGCACTCCTGGGTTTTTACCTGACACGCCTGCGTTTTTTAGCACACTCCCGGAAAACGCTCAGTTACCACCCAGAAACACCCACTGCCTGTCAATCACTCACGATCAGCAGAGCGACTGAAAAGCGTCGCTCGACCTTGTGTAAAACTTCATAGTTTTGTGTGAAAGTACTTTGCGCGTGCGTACTGCGGCCCGTACTCATGTGCAGAAATGCAGATTATTAGCCTGATCGCTACGCTGCGAACAATTGCAATGAGCGATCAACACGGAATGACCCCCTATAACCCCTATTGAAGTGGGTAGCTGCTGTAAAAAAAAGATGGGAGTGTCAGGATCTGCATAGACCTCATGCACCTCAATAAAGCACTACTAAGACCCCGTCACCCATTGAGAATTGGAGAACAAGTCATTGCTGACATGCCAGAAGCCAAGGTCTTCAGCATATTAGACGCCAAAAGTGGGTTTTGGCAAATCCTGTTGGACAAAGAATCGTCTCTCCTCACTGCTTTTATGACACCAGCTGGGAGATATGCCTTCTTGCACATGCCACGTGGCCTGACTACTGGCAGTGAGGTGTCTCAATGGTGTATGGAACAATTGTTTGCAGGATACCCCTGTGATATTATAATCGACTACATCCTCACCTGGGGCCGTAATATGCAAGAGCATGATGAGCGTCTCCGCCAGGTATTGGAAAGAATATGAGGAATCAACTGAAAGCTCAACCCAGATAAGTGCAGATTCCGAGTGGATAAAGTTCCATACGTGGGTCACCTCCTCATGGACCAAGGTGTTAAACCCAACCCTGACAAAACGGTGGCCATCCAGCACATGCCCCTGCCAGTGGACAAACTTAGTCTCCAATGCTTCTTAGAGATGACTAATTACCTGTCAAATTTCATCATCAATTATAGTGAGATCACAGCACCCCTGCGACAACGTCTGAACCAAGATACAGAGTGGTGTTGGTTGGAACCACATCACGCCACAGTGTTGAGCTTGAAATGGATGCTCACCAGCCATCCTGTATGGCAATACTTCAATGTACATTTACCGCTGGTGATCTCAACTGATGCCTCACAGCATGGGTTGGGTGCAGTCTGACTCCATACAAATAGACCAATTGCTTTTCATTTCAGGGCACTGATGGAAACAGAATGCCATTAAATAGCGTAGATCAAAAAAGAGCTGTTGGTGTTAGTTTTTGCTTGCCACAAATTCCATGATCTCATCTACAGATGGCCAGTCACCATCGATACTGACCACCGACCGCTCATCACCATCCTGAGAAAGCCCCTGCACAATGCATCTGCATGCATTCAAAGGGAGATGCTCAAATTACAGAGGTACCACGTAGACGTCATCTACATCCGTGGCAAAGAAATGTTCATGGCATATGCCCTCTCCAGAGCATTCCTCTCTCATTCTGCACCTCTATAGATCGATGATGACTATGATGTGATGTCCGTGCAAATCCTGTCCTCTGACCGCATGGAGGAGCTGTGAAGAGAATCTCTGGTGGATGATTTATGTCAATGTCTATCTCAGGTTGTCCTGCAAGGCTGGAGCCAGTACTCCTAGGAACTTCTCCAAGACTTACGCACATTCATTGCCATGCGAGATGAGTTATCTCCGTTGGACGGGATGATCTTGAGAGGTCAAAGATTTGTTATACCTTACACCTTACAAAAGTACTATGCCAAGCAATTGCACCAAGAATACCCCAGCCTGTAGGAAACCAAGAGTAACATCAGTGAACTGCACTATTGGTCCACCATGTTTAATGACCTGGAGAGGAAGATCTCTTTTTGTGATCCGTGTGCAGCCCTTCACGTACACCAACCTATAGAGCTTCTGCTTCCACATGACATCCCGGCTCTTCAATGGTCCATCACTGCCGCTGATGTTTTTGTATGGAGGGGTAAGGAGAACCTGGTTCTCATAGACTCATACCACAGGGTGGTTAGAGATCGATCATTTACCCAGCACCACCATCATTACCAAACTCAAAGGACACCTTGCTACACATGGAATACCTCAGAAACTCATCAGACAATGCTACACAGTTCATGAGCAATGAGTTTAAGATGTTCACACACATCACCACAGTCCACTGTATCCACATTCCAATGGGCTTGCAGAAAGAGCTGTTCACTCAGCTAGGCATCTATTACAGAAATGCACATGAGATCAGACTGACATATTTTTAGCGCTCTTAAACCTACGCAACACACCATGGGATGGAATAACATCTCCTGCCCAACGGTTATTGTCATGTCGCACCAGAACCCAAATCCTAATTACTAAACATCAATTACAACCTCAATTACGGACACAAGTGCAGACAGTGCTTGCCTCTAAGCACATTTCTAATAAAAGGAATTATGCGCACGCTCCTTGTTGGTTCTAGAACAAGCTGTTCGAATACAGACGACTAGAGGAAATGACAAGCCTGCCACCATTTTAAAGAAAGCCAAGACATGTTGTTCAGGTGGATAGAACTGTGTATGAGTGTAATCGTCAACACCTGTTGGGTCTACCTGAGGAGACTATTACTGCACCCAGTGTGACAGTGGATGGCATAGACCCTCCTCACATCACACCACACTCTGGGTTGTCAGAACCTATGTCTTCCTTAGTCGATAGTGATCACCATCTGGCTCAATGGCACCTCCAGCCATTACTCTCAATGACCAGCCACTCATGATGCACCTGTATTCCACCAAGTCAGGACATTTATGCAAACCTAATTCCCGATTTCAGGACTATGTTACATAAACTCCACCCACCCGTTGTCTCCATCTTCGTTCTTCTTCTTCCAATCTGTTGTACTATGTTCTTGACGGGAGGGATGTATATTCTGCTAGGATCCTGCAGGTTGGGACTCTCTCTGGGGCTATGCATGCTGGGAGGGAGTTTCCTGTTTATGAGTTAGTTCAGTTCCTGATGTGAAACCAAGTAAAGGTGTTATTCTGCACTCCAGGGTCCATGAGCCTTTCCTGACTCACTGCACATCTACATGTGATATGTATGTGTCATGTATGTGATATGTATGTTGAATGATATTTCCTCAAAGCTGAGAGATCTAGGGATGATGTCGCATTCCCTACTGCATCCTCTTACCCAGCGATACTGCGATATTATACTAATACTAATGTGATATCACAGCGATACTGTGATATTATATATTATACTATAGTGATGAGCGGGTTCGGTTTCTAGGAAACCGAACCCCCCCGAACTTCAGCCTTTTTACACGGGTCCGAGCCGTACTCGGATTCTCCTGTGTGGCTTGGGTAAACCGAGCGCACCCGAACGTCATCATCCCGCTGTCGGATTCTCGTGAGATTCGGATTCTATATAAGCAGCCGCGCGTCGCCGCCATTTTCACACGTGCATTGAGATTGATAGGGAGAGGACGTGGCTGGCGTCCTCTCCGTTTATATAGTTAGTTAGTTGATCTGATTGCTACTGCTTAGCTTATTGTGGGGAGGATTGGGGAGCAGCTGTTAGGAGGAGTACAGTGCCGAGTTTTGCTAGTTTTTTTTTATCCATTCTCTGCCTAAAAAAAATGCTCCATACCATATCTGTCCTCAGCCTCAGTGTGCTGCATGATATATCTGACTGTGCAGAGTGCTTACAGTGCTTAATTGTGGGGGAGACTGGGGAGCAGCAATAGCAGGAGTACAGTGCACAGTTTTGCTGACAGTGACCACCAGTATACGTTTGTCTGCCTGAAAAACACTCCTGTGGTGTCTTTTTTTTTAATACTATAAATGCAGTCTGCTGACAGTGTCCACCAGGTCCATTATACTGTATATAGCAGTACGGTAGGCCACTGCTGTACCTACCTCTGTGTCGTCACTCGTCGTCCATAAGTATACTATCCATCCATCTACATTGTATACCTGTGGTGTCTTTTTTTTCCTTATACTATAAACGCAGTCTGCTGACAGTGTCCACCAGGTCCATTATACTGTATATAGCAGTACGGTAGGCCACTGCTGTACCTACCTCTGTGTCGTCATACATAAAGTATACTATCCATCCATCTACATTGTATACCTGCGGTGTCTTTTTTTCTTTATACTATAAACGCAGTCTGCTGACAGTGTCCACCAGGTCCATTATACTGTATATAGCAGTACGGTAGGCCACTGCTGTACCTACCTCTGTGTCGTCACTCGTCGTCCATAAGTATACTATCCATCCATCTACATTGTATACCTGTGGTGTCTTTTTTCTTTATACTATAAACGCAGTCTGCTGACAGTGTCCACCAGGTCCATTATACTGTATATAGCAGTACGGTAGGCCACTGCTGTACCTACCTCTGTGTCGTCACTCGTCATACATAAAGTATACTATCCATCCATCTACATTGTATACCTGTGGTGCCTTTTTTTCTTTAGACTATAAACGCAGTCTGCTGACAGTGTGCACCAGGTCCATTATACTGTATATAGCAGTACGGTAGGCCACTGCTGTACCTACCTCTGTGTCGTCACTCGTCGTCCATAAGTATACTATCCATCCATCTACATTGTATACCTGTGGTGTCTTTTTTTTCTTTATACTATAAACGCAGTCTGCTGACAGTGTCCACCAGGTCCATTATACTGTATATAGCAGTATGGTAGGCCACTGCTGTACCTACCTCTGTGTCGTCACTCGTCGTCCATAAGTATACTATCCATCCATCTACATTGTATACCTGTGGTGTCTTTTTTTTCTTTATACTATAAACGCAGTCTGCTGACAGTGTCCACCAGGTCCATTATACTGTATATAGCAGTACGGCAGGCCACTGCTGTACCTACCTCTGTGTCGTCATACATAAAGTATACTATCCATCCATATACATTGTATACCTGCTGTGTTTTTTTTTTTTATACTATAAACGCAGTCTGCTGACAGTGTCCACCAGGTCCATTATACTGTATATAGCAGTACGGTAGGCCACTGCTGTACCTACCTTTGTGTCGTCACTCGTCGTCCATAAGTATACTATCCATCCATCTACATTGTATACCTGTGGTGTCTTTTTTTCTTTATACTATAAACGCAGTCTGCTGACAGTGTCCACCAGGTCCATTATACTGTATATAGCAGTACGGTAGGCCACTGCTGTACCTACCTCTGTGTCGTCACTCGTCATACATAAAGTATACTATCCATCCATCTACATTGTATACATGTGGTGCCTTTTTTTCTTTATACTATAAACGCAGTCTGCTGACAGTGTGCACCAGGTCCATTATACTGTATATAGCAGTACGGTAGGCCACTGCTGTACCTACCTCTGTGTCGTCACTCGTCGTCCATAAGTATACTATCCATCCATCTACATTGTATACCTGTGGTGCCTTTTTTTCTTTATACTATAAACGCAGTCTGCTGACAGTGTCCACCATGTCCATTATACTGTATATAGCAGTACGGTAGACCACTGCTGTACCTACCTCTGTGTCGTCACTCGTCATACATAAAGTGTACTATCCATCCATCTACATTGTATACCTGTGGTGCCTTTTTTCTTTATACTATAAACGCAGTCTGCTGACAGTATCCACCAGGTCCATTATACTGTATATAGCAGTACGGTAGGCCACTGCTGTACCTACCTCTGTGTCGTCACTCGTCATACATAAAGTATACTATCCATCCATCTACATTGTATACCTGTGGTGCCTTTTTTTCTTTATACTATAAACGCAGTCTGCTGACAGTGTCCACCATGTCCATTATACTGTATAAAGCAGTATAGTAGGCCACCGCTGTACCTACCTCTGTGTTGTCACTCGTCGTCCATAAGTATACTATCCATCCATCTACATTGTATACCTGTGGTGTCTTTTTTTCTATATACTATAAACGCAGTCTGCTGACAGTGTCCACAAGGTCCATTATACTGTATATAGCAGTACGGTAGGCCGCTGCTGTACCTACTTCTGTGTCGTCACTCGTCGTCCATAAGAATACTATCCACCATCTACATTGTATACCTGTGGTGTCTTTTTTTCTTTATACTATAAACGCAGTCTGCTGACAGTGTCCACCAGGTCCATTATACTGTATATAGCAGTACGGTAGGCCACTGCTGTACCTACCTCT